>NC_067235.1:26922500-27055000 GCF_019924925.1 Ctenopharyngodon idella | reverse complement strand
TCTGCATTCATTTGCACAACAGAAATGTTTGCTTGTAATTCTCAACTACTTCATAATGACCACTTTGATGGAAGTAGACCTAAACGGAATGATGTAATCAACACTTTTCACAAACTGTGGAAATTATAATTGTTATCTCAAATATTTTGGGTTACTTTTGAAGTCATATTTCCTAGACAGAGAAAATGTTTTCGAATATTTTCACTGAATGTGCTGTCACTGAAAAGTGAAGCCCCCTCTGAAATGCGTTTCGAGTCTTCAGGTGGGCCAAATGACCTTGTAAAGGAAATGGTAAGTATCCTGTGAAAAAACACACTCTATGTAACCGGATGTAGTGAAGAGGAATCTGAGGTATGCTCGCCTCCCCCGCCCCTCCCCTTCGCTGTTTCTGTCATCTCGTCGCATCTTCTCTCGCGCACCGCGATTAGTCCTTCATCTACCTGGCTGCTCATAAAACCATTCCCTCACGCTCGCGGGGTGGAACTACGCGTTCAGTAACCCAGAACCGCTAACGTAACGATGCCAGGTACCGAATAACGTCGAGAAGAAAGAAAATATAGTTTAACCATTGCGCGCGTCCACCTCGACAAAGTCACGCTCCGATACGCACGACCACACGCGCCCACGGGAGAGAGCAGTTCACGCGCGGCAGATGCTTCCCAGTCCTCGCTGAGATGATGGCTCTGTGGACGCTCTTCTGCATCCTCGCCATTGTGAAAAGTAAGTTATGTGGTCAAAGCTAAGAAAGCGCTTCTCTAAGGCTTTTAGTCGAGAAACTAGTCGTACATAATGTAGGTTTGCTGCGCGAGCACATATTCATGTAGGCTTTATGATATTGCCATAGAAGAAGGGATGTATGGAAGCGAACCGTAGCTCTTTTGGAGATGGAGAGATGCTGGGCGATGGACTATGAATCTATACAAACAGTGTTGTAATATTTCATTTGTGACCTGAATTTGTAAGGTTATATTATGTCCATATTTCCTGTCGTCCTGTGAGTTGCACACAGAGCGCATTAATATAGAATCACGGCGGCGGTTTGTTGGGCTGTTTCTCATTGTGCGCAGAAGTGCTGAGCAGCGGTTATGACACTGTAAGCCTGAATGATAATACACATCATTATTGCAATGAGCCGCAACCGCCACAACTGCTGAAATGTGATTTTTAGAGTCTCTCTGGGGTCGCCTCTTGACGAAGGTAATATTTAATTTGCGTTTATCACTCAGCAATGCCTCACAGGATTGGATAGTTGCAAAGCTGTTAAATTGATGTCATGTAGCGAGGTTGCAGAAATGGCTTGAAGTGTGCATGGAGAAACATAAGGCATGGGTCTTTAACCTCCTGATGCATGCATTATTAAATCACTACAGAAAAAGGAAGTTTAATTTTACTTCAGACAAAGAATATATTGATTCCCACCCAGATATTACACATCTGTCATCATGGATTTAGAGTTGTATTGTAAAGTAATTTAAGTAAATGGCAATTTGTTGGTAAACAAAAAATATGCATATATGAATAACATAACACACTTTTACATATATCTAATATAAATCTGTAGTGTTGTTGCTCTATTTTTGCATAATGAAAAATATGACATTATTTTATTTTAAAAATTCTTAGACATAATCACCTGAACGGAAATTCCAATCGAAATGCTCAATGACAGAAGTATTTTCCATTGTTGGAAGTAAACTAAAACAAATAGAAGACATTATAAATAATGTCTGAAGAAAAGAAGATCACATTCTATTTTTTTTTTACCTGGATCTCCTGGAAACAGAAAAGGTTTTAGAGATATTTGGTGCTTTACAGCCATGGTGGTTTTATGTGTCACAAATAAAAACACAATTATGAACAGGACAGTTGAATTATCAAAAAATGATAAAAATTAATGGTGAAGTATGTCTGAATGGTTAAAATGACTTTTAACTGGTTTAGGGTTAAAAAAAAAGAAAAAAAAAAGTAACGATTATCTCCCTAAAACTGATTCACTCTATTAAGTCAAATATCTACTTTAAAAGTCACCTGATGATCTTTAACCATCTTTTGTTTGTAACCTAATGTAGACAGATTTAGTCCTTTTAAATAATATATTTTATTTTAAACCAGATAATTTAGATGTTACTACGTTTTAGGTTACCTGTCAATTTTTTTACGATGTAATTGTTGCAATTCTCCTAATAGAAACATATTGATTGAACATGAATTTTAATTGAACATGCTTAGTATGAAAAAAAAATTTAATAAATATGGACGCACACACACATTGTGGGCTGGTGAAAATTGGCTTAGGCCCTCCTTTCTAAGTGTCAGACCCCAGAAGGCTAATTCAGTTAATTAACTCTGACTACAAGCAAATGAGTAAAAGTACGAGTGACCGTCAGATGTGTGGTGAAAGGGTTTGCTAGGGTCAGAAAGAGGAGGGTCTTCGCTCCACCATCCTACATCCATCATTAGCCCACTTTTCCTGTCTGAGCCCATGGTACGCATGTTAAGATTCTCTTACACAGCAATACAAGGATAGATATAGTACTACTTGTATTGGACTCACTAGGCATTCAATGCAGTTACCCACCCAGTCATATTAGATAATCATTAACGGAAGAGGACTGAAAAGGTTGTTATGGTGATGAACAGACATGCATCCAGTGTGTGAATGATTAGGGTTATGTAATACACACATAAGGACTATAGCTGTGGCCTGTGGCCCGTTCTCTCATTAAGTGGTATTAAGTCAGAAGCACTGACCTGTATTTAATGTTGAGCTTTTGTTCAGCTAAAATGCAACACTCTATACTTCTGACATAATCGTTTGGGAAATAATCTCTTATGGTATATTAGTTGCAAAAACCGATACAGGTAAAAGCCACCATCATTACCATTTTCAGATATCCTGTGGGCGGGGATACAAAAATGCAGAAGTACAATCTGGTTTTCACAAAAGCCCTGGAGCTGTCAAAAGTCTTTTTGCTGACAAATAAACTTGAATTTCTAGGTCCAGGTAACACAGAGAATGAGTAATCATAGTTCATTAGAGAATGAGTAATCATGGGGTGCAGCAAAAATTAACTGTTTTGGTCTGGTGTTCTGTCACGGGTGGCTGCTATAAAGAGCTCACGAAGAAGGAGAATTTAGGAATAATAGTCTTTAATAAATCCATAAAGGCAAACACATCCACATAACATAGACAAGACCAGACCAAGGAACTGAACCAAACAGGAAGTATAAATACACAGGAACTAATGAGTTAATTAATTAGACAACAGGTGAATGGAATACATCAATCAAAGGAACAAACTGACACGCACTGGGAAATTGGGTCAGCTTAGAAATGACAAATGAACATAACCCTAACACACACATAATAAAATTAATTAATTATATTCAAAAATAGGAATTATATAAATATCTAGATAAATATAAAAAATGTTAGCATATGAAGCACATTTTTATTATATGGCAAAATTTATTATTTAATTTTTTTTTTTACAGCAAGAAGTGCTATACAGGCACAGGAAGGCACAATATTCATAGACACCCACCCAGCCAAAATATATGGTGAATCAATATTCATTTCCTCTCACCTCGTCCATTCTCCTCACGCATTAACTGTAATTAATGTCAGCAACTCTGTCCTGGCTCTGCTTTGCTGAACGTCCTGCTGTTCGGCCTCTCTTTATCAAGGAGGAGCAGATTTGGCAGTGATTTGGACTAAATACAGCCTCAGCCTTGAGGGAGCTGTAAAAACAGACAAAGCCTGTTGTGGAGTGACTTATGGCCCACCTTTATCTACCAGCTGATCAATGGTGGAGACACGGGTCAAGCCCTCTCCACCTCCTGCATTACAAACTAACACCCAGGAATCAGACTTTTAAAACATACCACTACATAAGCCAAAGATGTGATGGATGGATGGATGGATGGATGGCACACTGACTTGTTTAGAGAGGGAATAATCGAAGAGAGACTTTGACATGGAATAGTTGGGAAAGAATCAGTAAACAGCGTTTGGTGTGGTGCTTCAAGAACGAGACAGATCTCAAACCTGCAGGCTTGCATACTAATCAAATTACATGTACGCAAACTTGCCCATGCGTGTATCACTGTCTTTCCCATCTGCAGACACGCATAAAGAGATGCATATTTTGAGGGGTCAATAAAGAGCACTGAGTGTAGGTGAGGATGGGAGGTTCACCTCCTGGTCTATTTTTAGCATTTATTATTCACACCTCAGCGCGCGCACACTCCTCCTCACAGAGTCTGTGCCTCTCCCTTACTTTTGGTTAAACACGCTGACTCTCAAAGGACTTTCAAGGATGTTCTAGCTTCTTCTTTTAGTACACATCTACCGATCGCATGCCTCTGAGAGTGTTTATGCCCTTAAAATTTCTCCATCTAGCTCAAAAATGAAAATTCTGTCATCATTTGCTCCCGCTTTATGTCGCTCCAAACCTGTATGACTTTCTCTCTTTGGTGAGAATGAGCAAAAATCAGCATAAAAGTATTGTAACGATGATCCATACTTGTGGACTATATTCCTCGTCTTTTTGAAGCCATACAATAGCTGTGGTTGACAAACAGACCAAAAATTCTTTTATAATATTCTGTGAGCTGTTAACCCGAGAACAGCTGTGACTGAAGTGATTTAGATCAGTCAATTCATAAACAAATCATTCAGATTGAGTTTCTGAACTGGATCAACCAATTCGTTAAAATGATCTGACTCAAAAGAAGATTCATTCACAAATTGGACATTACTTCGCTCAACACACCAAGGAGCGCTAGAAAGAAGACTTGGAATATAAGCCATGTGACCACTTCAATGCTACTTTTGTTGTGCTTTTTGCATTATTTTATTCGTTGTAATTCCATGTAATAGAACTTTGTGTTTTACGCAAGAAAGTCATGCGGGTTTAGAATGACATGAGCGTGAGTAAATGATGGCAGTCTTTGATAAATCTACACTATGTTCAAAAGGGGTCAGTAACATTTTTTTTTTTTTCCAAAGAAATTGATACCTTTATTTAGCAAGGAGGCATTATTGCTGTGCTTTTGAATTCTATTCATCAGAGAATACTGAAAAAAGCATAATGGTTTGCACAAAAATATTAAGCAGCACAACTGTTTTCAATATTGATATAATAAGAAATGTTTCTTAAGCAGCAAATCATCATATATGAATGGTTTCTGAAGGATCATGTGACACTGAGGACTGGAGTAACGATGCTAAAAAAGCAGCTTTGCCATCAGAGGAATACATTACATTTAAAAATATAAATAAAATATAAAATAAAGAGTTATTTTAAATTGTAATAATAGTTCACAATATTATTACATAGTTCTGGCATGAAACTCTAGATGGCGCAGGCTGATAGGTCTAACTCATTTGGTAGCGATCACGTAATTATCTACATAGCACAGCTGATTGGTTGTTGTTGCATCAGCGGCCAGTGAGCTGTGGCTCAACACTCAAACAAATACCAGTAATGTTTGCTGTTAGCAGTCTGCAGCTCGCTTTCAGAAACCCTCCACCTTCCCCAGCTGCACCTAGGGCTGGGTATCGTTCAAAAATGTTCAATATCGATACCGATACATTTTTCGATACCAATTTTATAAAATCTGTTTTAACAAGATTACATTACCTCAAAAAATCTTTGGTTTTATATTTTAAGTGACTTTTTTTTTAGACTCAAAGACTAATCTCCTGAGCCACTGCACAAAGGAATAAAAAAGGATGCTTATAAATTAACATTTATTTAAAATTAAAGTTCTTATTTGGCTAAATTACATTTCCTTAACAGCCTTTAAACACAGGCTATACTCCCTTCAAACTTATATTTTGCCACTGTTTCCTTACATCATTGTTGGATATATAATTATATAATTTCTGTTAGTTAAGCTTGTGTATATTTTTAGTTAAAGCTGTTAAGTTATAAAGCAATTATCTCATGTAGGGTTTTCCTTCGTGTTTTATATAATGACCACTAGGACTAGGACTCTAGGACTCTAGGCACATGCTTTCCTTGATTGGTTCAGTTGAAAACGAAAGTAAAAGAGTGATGCACGTTCGTTGCATCTTGCCATGAAATGAGAGTTCCGTGTCTTTATTAAAATCAACACATTAATGATTTATCATTCATCCACCTGCGGTTAATTATAATATTTTTCTTTATTACTTGGCCAGACCCATGGATCATAAACATTATATATATGTGCTTTTCAGGAGACAACTGTTTGAAAATGTCCACTCTGATGGTGTGGTTGATGCTTGCACACAGTGGCAGTATCAGGAGTACGCTGATACCCCTTTTCCACCAGAATTGTTCGCGTTCTGGAGCCAGAGCCTGTGCTCGTGCAGGCGAACTAGAGGCCGTCACGAACCGGTCACGTGTTTTCATAGACTTGAAGAACGAACGCTGATGTAATGCTGCTGTGTGTTGTATCTGCCTAAAAACATTGCGCATCCCGCTGTTTGTGCAGGCAGTGCAGCACTTTCTGTTTCTGTTTTGCAGTTCACAGTATCTGAAGTGACTGTAGTGAACTGGCTGCTCGCATAAACAGCCGGTGCTCTCACCTGTCCTTTTCGGAGATAAACTGAAAGTGAAACCGTTGATTCACTCGCTCTCTCGCACTCAGGGTCCCTCTCATGCGCATAGTTTTATATATTTAGATATAAATAACAATGTAGTGCAACGTTTGCTCAACGAGACAGCGACAGCATTTCTCCGCCCACTCTCCCCTGCTCCGTTTGGAGGTATCGAAATTTGGTACCGAATGACAAGACACTTTTCAATACTCGATAGTATCGAAGCAATTCAGTCGGTACCTAAAAAGTATTGAATTCGATACCCAACCCTAGCTCCACCTGTATAGATCTGCCACGGGGGTTAATTCATGTATGTTACATGTGCAGCAGCAGCATGTCTTACATACTCACAGAAATGTCTGTGAATGTACTGGCAGTAGCAAGTCTCAGTACTTGCTCTGCAGCAGCAGCGTAGCAGATCTATTCCGCCAAGACCAAATACTCTACATTAACATTGCCATATCCATTACCATGACAATCTCCTGAGAGTTGTCATGACAGAACTGTTTTTACTGTGTTTTTTTGATCAAATAAATCCAGCCTTCGTAAACATAAGAGATTTCTTTTAAAAACATTAAAAAAACTTACAGACCTCAAACTTTAGAACGGTAGTTTGTATTCAACACAAGCCCACACGCATCTTGTTTCTCTTGCATTCTCTTTATCTTTTTTTCCCCCTTTTTTTTCTCTTCATTTTGCTGTTTCATGTAGATCGTGGCTTATATGTGCATATAACATGCTTGCGTTGTGCTCTTGTCATCTGATCTGTATGTCAGTCATGCTGGCTCAACACTTTAGCCCATCTAGATAAGGCAGTGATCTGGCACTCTGGTCTGCTCTCATATCTCTGATCCACTGACCGTTTCAGCAGCCAACAAATGATACTGAGGTTTTCCAATTTCACACAGATATCCAGCCAGTATGTCTGGCATGCTAATCTTCTGCAGCAGTTTGGAATATCTATCATAAAAGCTTTTGAACCAGAGGTCTTCAGCCTTTTCATCCCATAGACAGAGAGAGAAAGACTGGCTTATGATAACCATGCATATGGTACCATATTAATGTATTTACATACTTTGTTATGATGCTTACATTTCAAAGCCTTCAAAATAAAAGTATACTTCACTTTTTACGTGTAGGCGAGGGTCAGCGTACAGTGCGCGTGGTGTGAATTTCGTCATCAGAAGAGTACGCGGGTACTGTACGTGCACTGCCGGATTTTTGTAACCGCACGTACTTGCGGTCGCACATGCGCATTTAATTTTTTTGCAGCAATTAGTTTATCCACAATGTGGCAACCATTTCCAGGGGGCGTCGATTCACAAGGTAATCAAAGAAAAACTGCATAAACAGAACAGACCGGAACGCGTGCAAGCTACAGCGACGATGGAGGCCTACATAGACGAGATATTGTGTGAAAAAGTTAGAAAGTACCCTCATTTGTACAATGAAAGAATACGAAGATGTTTACATGGCGAGAGATTGCTCAAAACTGGGCATGCGTCGAATGCCTGTGTATGCGTACGAGTCAAATGAAGTATACTTGGCAAGGCTGTGCGTTCGACTGTGCGTACACTCGTGTAAACGAAGTATACTCAAGGCTTTAGCGTCATACAGTTCTGTAATTGTGCATTACATTTAGCTTAACTTTAGCTTCTTCACTTTAGCTTTGGCCAATGTTAATCTAATACTGAATTTTTGTTTTAAACATATTTTCATTTTTTATTTTCACGATTTAGAAAGTAAATATTAATTGCCAGATGTGCTAAGAGAGGTAAAAAGCATGACTCAACAAAGACCTTATGAATATTCATAACATTACCTTATTTATTCTGTGTTGACCTGAATTGTCCTTATATTTTGTCATCAGGTGAAACACATGCTCAGATTATTTGCAGAGAAAGCTGGAATATAATGTTCTTGAATCTGAGATTGAATCTGGAGGACAAAGAGAGAAAGAAAGAAATGTGGAGAGAGAAAAAAAAAGGCTTTTTAATTTTTTTTTTTTTTTAGCTTTGTTGGATCATGTGACAATAGAGCTTTATAGTGTATTTTATGAGGAACAACTTAGACAACAAGTTATAGATAAAATAGATCTTTTATACATAGAACATGATAATACTGAAAATCTGAAAGAAATTCACTGTTCAGTGTAATCAAAGTAAAATTATGATTTGAGAAATACATTGAAATCTAATACATTTACATACAAAAAAATATAAAGGTAAATAAAACTTACAGATACATGGCAGCATTTTTAAAGTGAAGGCTCACATAGATAAACAAATAAACACTGAACTTCTACACTTATAAAATAAATGCATTATTTTGTGATTAACAACACTTTATAAAAATAACTACATTTCATTAAATTAAAAATTTAAATAAAACACTATGACTACAGGGCATGGATGGTCAGGTGTATTAATTTCTGATGAGCTGCCGTTTTTTAATCCAGATGTGCCCATGTGTTGCCAAGCCAATGTTCCTTTTCGATGAGCACAAACAAGCTCGGACAAGCCATTTCAAATCAGCCAGACATAAACCTGCCAACACAAGCTGGACTAATTGTAAACACTCAATTTTCAGAACCAGTTTATGTCTATGGAGCACATATTGTGATAGTACAGAAGAAAGACAGACCCAGAAAAAGCGGACAATGTATGAAGGGAAGCATAACAATAAAACAGGTTCAGAGTGCTATCGATTCCTTTTACAGCCCATTTAAAGAGGTCACTGTATACGTTCAAAGAAGAATAAGAGTGTTGTTGAACTGCTTAAAGGCTGATCTTGTGCTCCAGGACATTTCAGTCTTTATAATAAATTGTATGTGATCAAATTTTTAAGCACAAATGCTGTGATTACATCATTAAAGGAGTCAACTTTTTAATGCATCATTTAGCAATGCTACTGTAATGCAGTTTTATTGCACAGAATGAAAGAACAGTCTACAGATGTAATGATTTTTATGACATTATATGATATAAAATGACATTCTGAAATACCATTCTGTCTTTGAGGAGCAATTTGTAATTCTGCTGCTAAACGAAAAAATGACACCAACACCATATTCTGAGAGGTAGAATTTGGGGACATATTGTCAGGCAGGATTATCCTGTAAAGAAGACAATGTCAGCCAAATAAGCTTATGAAGCCGACTCCCCTTGTGTCCTTGTGGAATGGATGCGGTATGTGTGATGCAATGCGATGTGCGGTAACACAATAGCTTTCTATGGCCAGCAATTTGTTTGGCCTGTCTTTGGACGCTTTCACCGTTATGAGTGTACTTTAGATGCTCAAATCAATACCATCAGCTCTAGGCATCCATCTAAAACACATCGTCCTATTCCTCCTGAATTGACTTCTCTCTTTCTTCTCTCCGAAGGCATGTACTGTAGAAACACAGTGAATAAATACAGCACAAATATGTATGTAATACTCTGAATGGAGAGACTTATTTTGTGCAGTGGATGTTTACCCTAATTTATCAGCTATTCACAGCTGAATGTACAGTATGTACACGACATGCATATGAGCTTTTTTGTATGTTGGCTTTGGAATATACTCTCCGACATCTAATGGTCTGGGCATCAAGGTTATGAGTTTCTGGAGTTTTGGTGTTGAAATTTGGTCCCGGTCGCGGTCGTCTTTGACGTACTTATCTCTATAGGTGAAAGATCTGGACTGCAGGCAGGCCAATTCAACACCCGGACTCTTCTACAACAAAGCCATGCTGTTGTAATAGCTGCAGCATGTGGTTTTGCCTTGTCCTGCTGAAATACACAAGGCCTTCCCTGAGATAGATGTCATCTTGAGGGGAGCAAATGTTGCTCTAAAACCTTTACATACCTTTCAGCATTCATAGTGCCTTCCAAAACATGCAAGCTGCCCATACCGTATGCACTTATGCACCCCCATACCATCAGAGATGCTGGCTTTTGAACTGAACGCTGATAACATGCTGGAAGGTCTCCCTCCTCTTTAGCCCGGAGGACATGGCATCTGTGATTTCCAACAAAACTGTCAAATTTGGACTCGTCTGACCATAGAGCACTTTTCCACTTTGAAACAGTCCATTTTAAATGAGCCTTGGACCAAAGGACACAATGGCGCTTCTGGACCATGTTCACATATGGCTTCCTTTTTGCATGATAGAGCTTTAGTTGGCATCTGCAGATGACACGGCGGATTGTGTTTACCAACAGTGGTTTCTGGAAGTATTCCTGGGCCCATTTAGTAATGTCATTGACACAATCATGCCGATGAGTGATGCAGTGTCATCTGAGGGCCCGAAGACCACGGACATCCAATAAAGGTCTTCGGCCTTGTCCCTTGCACACAGAGATTTCTCCAGTTTCTCTGAATCTTTTGATGATGTTATGCACTGTAGATGATGAGATTTGCAAAGCCTTCGCAATTTGATGTTGAGGAACATTGTTTTTAAAGTACTCCACAATCTTTTTACACACTCTTTCACAGCTCTGCCCATCTTTACTTCTGAGAGACTCTGCCTCTCTAAGACATCCCTTTTATAGCTAATCATGTTACAGACCTGATATCAATTAACTTAATTAGTTGCTAGATGTTCTCCCAGCTAAATCTTTTCAAATTTTTTTTGCTTTTTCAGCCATTTGTTGCCCCCGTGCCAACTTTTTAGAGACCTGTAGCAGGCATCAAATTTGAAATGAGCTCATGTAGTGGATAAAAGTGTAAAATTTCTCAGTTTAAACATTTGTTATGTTATCTATGTTCTATTGTGAATAAAATATTGGCTCATGTGATTTGAAAGTCTTTTAGTTTTCATTTTATTCAAATTTAAAAAACGACCCAACATTTCCAGAATTCGGGTTGTATATAAATGTTAGTGGTTTGATAAGTCTGCAATTAAAGGGATAGTCCACCTAAAAAAAAAAAATTTACTCACTATTTTTTTGTGGAACACAAAAGAAGATATTTTGAAGAATGCTGGTAACCAAACAGTTTTGGTTCCCATTGACCATTGTATTTTCTGTCCGTATAATGGAAGTCAGTGGGAACCAAAACTGTTTGTTTACCAACATTCTTCAAAATATCTTTTGTGTTCTACAGAATAGGTTTGGAATGACATGAGAGTGATTTTAGGTGGACTATCTTTTTAATTAATTCACGCATATTGGTCCTATGTTTTGGGGAGAGAATTATAGAAAAATTGTGATCATTTCATTTTGTGAGGAATTTCTCAAATGTGATTACATTATTGGTTAATGTTAACATGATTGACAGACCATAAGTGGTCTTCCCTACAATATTTTAATAAAAGTAGATCCACACACAAGCGAAAGCACAAGGAAACATTATAAGCACTTATAGAGAGCTGGAGAAGACAGCATCCCACTGCTTGGCTTTATATAGCACAGCAAACACACAGAGTCTAAAAAACAGGATCAAAGAGGAAGAGAAAACATGCTGATTTATTAAAATACCTTCTGCCTCAATACAACCCTGCACAACATTGTCTTAAAAAGGAGAGAGGGAAAAGGATGGATGGACTGAGAGAGAAAGAATGGAGAATGGCGAGGAATGGAAAGGAGGATAGTCATTGTGGCATTTGCTTATTCAAAACCAGAGGAGTGGATCATTTGTTTGCTGTTATAATAGCTTTCAATTTTCTGGGAAGCCTTCAAACTTAATGATGGAACATGGATGCAGGGATTTGCTCTTATTCAGATGCAGTTGTGTTGTGAGGTCTTGTTCACATCTTAATTCAGGAGCTGAAATAGCCAAATCAGATTATATAGAAATATAGATTATAGAAATATAGATTATATTTTTGGCAATTTGTGTAAAACTTGACTCTGGGAGGTCATCTTTCACCATTTACACTACTTTTCAAAAGTTGGGAGTCAGTAAGATTTTTTGAAAGTCTCTTATGCTTACCAAGGCATTCATTTGATCAGTAAAAACAGTATTATTGTGAAATATTATTACAATTTTAAAGATCTGTTTTCTATACTAATATATATTAAAAAAAATAATATAATCCTGTGATGGCAAAGCTGAATTTCCAGCATCATTAAAAAAAACACTTGTTATTAATGTTGAAAATGGATTGAATTAAATATGAATTAATATTTTTGTGGAAACCGTAATAAATGTTATTCAGGATTCTTTGATGAGCATTTATTTGAAGTAGATTGCACAGATATCTACAAAGCAAATATATAGTTGTGCTCAACCTCATACCCTTGCTTTGCAGATTTTTTAAAACTATTTATTTTATTGATTTTTTTTTTTTAAATTTAGTTCTGCCCTTGATTTTACAATAGGTATATGCATATACTCCATAAGATAAACTTATAAATGAATTTGCACAAATTATCCTGTTCAAAAGTTTAAATAGGGTGAATTCAGGTAAAGTGGACCACTTAAACATGATTGTAGTGTGCTCAAAATGTTTGGAGAGCTCCAACTTGTACCATGTGACTGTTGTATAACCAGATGACTGCAGATTCATTTTAGCATTGATAGTGTTGCATAGAAACCCATTTTTCCGAGATTTATCCGAGGATGTGAAGCTATGAGTAGAATGTCACAGGTTGTCATCTCGTAATTACCGTAATTACGACATGGCGTGAACGCAGCATACGACACTGGTGTGTGGCCACTTCTCAAAGGAGGACTCCCTCAAGGTGAAAGGTAGTAAGCCCTTTGACAGTTTTTTCATTTCTAACTTATAAGGTTGCTCACTAAATGTGAACAAATATTAACAGAATAAAAAAAATCAAGGAATAAAATGTGGGCCACCTTTAACCTTCAGTTCTTATACTAAAAATCATTAAATAAATTGACATGCACTGGTTATTTTATAGTCGACGTGTATTATTTACTTTTTTAGAAAACAGAAATGACTGTGTCAGAAAGTTCAAGTCAGAGAGATGGACAAAAGAAAATGAATCTGTTGAGTGAATAAAGGAAGAGAGGAGCGAAATGTAGATGCAGAGTATAAGGCTTTAAAATTTGGTCACACTTAAAGTTCATTTAAAGTGTTAAAACAGACAGAATTTTTTTTTACAATATGGTTACATGTTAAATTGTTAGCCTATTTATTCTTGCATGTGTTATCGTCACATTTTTAATATTGTAGAGTTCATTTTCATCAATATTCTGATTTCTGATTTTTCAGATATTTTGAGTTCGTAATATAGGCTACTAGATTCATTTTGAATTTTGCACATGAACTAAGTGAACTTATGAATTTTACTCATAACCATATGTTTTTGGAATTGTTATATATGTTGTTGAAGATGTTTATTTGATAATATGTGTTAGTAAATCATGTGTTTTTTATCATTCCTAATTAAAGGGAACCCCTGGTGTTAAAACTTGTATGGCTTAATATAACATAAATGATGTCTCTTACTGAAATATGTAGTAGAAAACCCATGAAAGATTTATGTTATTTAAAAAATCCATGACATATTTGGACCGATTTGGACAATGGGCGGCGCCATTTTGTTTGCGTTCGATGTCGATGACGTCAAATGGTTGTACTCACTGCTCTACTGACACTGTCCTATTGCTATTTTTAACGCAACACAACTCGGAAAATATAATATATGATGCCACATTGTGCAGCTTTTGGTTGTAATTTTCAGTCGATGAGCCACAAGAAAAGCGATGTAAGTCTCTACTGCTTTACTAGCGATAAGAGGAGAAAAGAATGGGAAGTTGTGAAGAATGTGGACGAATAAAACTTCCTAAAGAAATGCGTTTTTGTTCTCTTCACAAGCCCCGGTGCCTACATTTACATTATTAAGCCATACAAGTCTTAACACCGGGTTCCCTTTAAGATACAGGATCATTTTTGATAAATCATGGATGGCCCACTTTTCCTGGGTGCATGATCTCAAAATGATTATTGGTATATAGTGTACCCTGTAAATAGCATATTATATAAACTGAATTATAGCTGGACCTTAAAGTTAACAAAAGTAATAAAGGAAAGAATAACAACCCTCTGGGTATCTGAATTACACATTTAACAAAAAGTGGCCCACTTTACCTGAATAGGGTACCGATCCTTGATTACTATTGAGTGTTGCCTTCTTGAGCATCAATGAGTTTTTACCCTTTTGTGATAGTTAAAATATGCAAATTATGCAGCTTCTTCAAAATCATCATACCCCTTTGAAATAGTTACTTTTATTTGTTGTGCAGCCTGAAATCAAAGCCCATTCTAAAAACAAAACCTTTTCCAGCTTTATTTACAAATTTTGCCAGTCCAAAAGGTCAATTTTTATCTCATCAGACCATAGCACCTTTTGCCAGATTGCATCAGAGTCTTCCAGGTGTGTTTCTGCATAGCGCAAACAAGACTGAGTGTGGCACTTTTTCAGGAAAGGCTTCTTTCTTTCAGCACTATGTTTGGCAAAAAGCAAACACAGCACACCACCCAAAACACACCATACCTACTGTGAAGCCTGGTGGTGGCCACATTATGTTGTGGAGGTGTTTCTATTCAGCGGGGACTGGGCGATTGGTCAGGATTGAAGGGAAAATGGATGCTGCCAAGTACATCCAAATTCTTCAGGAAAACCTGCGTCCCTCTGCTAGACAGCTGAAGATGAGCAGGTCGTTCACCTTCCAACATGACAATGATCCTAAACATACTGCCAAAAGAACAACGCGATGGCTTAAGGATAGGAAGGTGAATGTCCTTAAATGGCCAAGAGCACTGAATTAAATCTGATCTGTGGAAGAGAGCAGTCCATTGCCGCTCACCATGGAATTTGACTGAACTTGAGCAATTCTGCAAGGAAGAATGGTCAAATATTCCCCAATCTAGGTGTGCAAAGATAGTGCAGATATATCTAAAAAGATTAATGGCTGTAATTAAAGCAAACGTTGGCTCTTCAAAGTATTAAATCAGGGCACTGATCCAACCCTGTTATTCTAGTTTTACAGTTTTTTTTTTAATTAATTTTCAGAACTGTTGCCTTTTTCTTTCTTTTCTTTTTTTTCTCTTTTAAAAATTGTTAATAAAGCTGGAATTTTTTTTTTTTTTGGAATGGGTTCTCATTTCAGGCTGTACTACAAATATATAAAATGTTATGTAACACTTACCATATTCATTGATATTAAATAAAGACAAACAAGCACACAACTCACCAAATCATGTATCTCACTCTCTCAAATCATGTATCTCACTCTCTCATGGTCTTTTTTCAAAGACATGAGCAATAAAAGAAGGAAAACTGAGCAGAAAAGAGATGCTGCATTTATATAGAGAAAGAGAGATTTAGAGGGCTGCATGTGCAGGTGGACATAGGCACAGAGGAGAGCAGAGGAGAAAGAGAGTTTATGGTGTGTGATTAGAGTCTTCATTGATCTGTGCCATAGAAACATCATTCCTGTCCACTGAACACAACAAGAGCAGCAAGAACAAGCCAATAAGAGACAGGGAGACAGAGACCGAGAGAACGGGATGGATGAGTAGTTAGGGAGAGAGACAGACAGAGGAAATTTATTATGCTGACCCTGAGAAAGGAGAAAACAACAAGACCAATATTCTACATCCTTGCAGAAGACAGAATATCAAAGGGGAATATGAAAGAGAATACTTGACTTGCTTGTTATAAGAAATAGAGGAGTCATTTTATATTGTGCTATCTAGTAAAAATTACAAATATGTCACATTCTGTGTTGATTCACATTTGGTAGTGAAGATTAGCATACAAAGATATGAGCCCTATGTAGGCTAACTAATAGACTGAAGTAGGAAAAACAGCTTTTACTTGATTTGATGAATAAAACCATCACACTGGATTGATCTGTAGGTGCTATTAGTCAATTGCAGTAAGCATGTGACAAGGGTTTTATAAGCATGTGGTGATGGGTGTTTGTCACTCTCAAAAATAAAGGTGATTTGAGTTTGTGCTTTTCTGCTGACCTGCCAAAGGCTGAAAGCTATATAAATGCTAGCTATTTGTCTACCTACAACAATAAGCAGAAATGTTTTAAATATGAGGAACAGCACAGATACCTAAATTTAAGAGTTAAAGAGTGAGAGTCTTTGAGAATTATCAGGCCAATTATGCTTTCAAGGCTCCAACCAAATGCTCTAAAGTCATTCTTTCTGATTATTTGTAGCTACACTATCTATTTTGTAAAACCACAAATTGGATCTTGAAACAATTTAAAATCATTTAAGTAAGCAATAAGGTACGAGAGGCTGTGCTGTATCGTGAAAAAGTCACGGCTGAAGGGCATTGTTAGGCACGACGTGAAGCGGACCCCTTCAGCCATGACTTATTGACGATACAGCACTAGCCTCGAGTACCTTATTGCTTTTATAAAACGGTTACCACACAACACAAATATTAAAGCCAAAAATATGTATTAATGCAACTTTCATGAAGTAAACTTTAACTAAAAGCCTTCCTTCCGCCGGAAAAAAATAGTCCCTGAACGTGAACAGCAACAGAAGTTACATTATAACGCCATTAGATGGCGGCAAAGACATTATGAGTGTCTTTATGAGTGTATTAGTTAGTAGCGAAGACTTTTACATTGTTGTGAACACAGAACAAGACGCAACTGACAAATGCTTTGACTAGCGCTGTCAGTCAAGGGAAAACCCATTAACTGATAAAAGGGCAAGATAATTTTTAAAATTTTATTATGAACACAGGACTGAAGGAAAATGCTAAATCTGAATGTAGGTAATAAACTCGCTCACTCGATCTCTTTCTCACAATACTCTTCTACATAATACAGTAAGCTTCAATGAACAATATCAATTGAGAACATAGTTTACGTTGCTAAGAGTGGTTGCTAAGGGTGTTGTGTAGTGATTCACAGAACCGTTTGGTGAAGTGGTCATAGTCGTGTTTTATCGTGAATAAAACACAGCTACTGACCAATCAAAATCAAGGACAGGAACTAACCGTTTCATAAAAGAATATAAATTATTAACAAAAAATAAATAAGTGTAAACAGTTTTTAGTGGTTTTGTTATTTAGACCAGATGAAAACTGCAGTATATTAAAATATTTTATTTTTTGTAATCATTTTTTTAATTATATATATATATATATATATATATATATATATACACACACACACACACACTATAAAAACTATAAAAATTGATAATTTTCATGATCAAAATATCAATGTTTCAATAAATAATACATTTCATTTGAAAAATGAAACTGACCATGCTTTTCATCATTTATACTGTAGTTTCCACACAAATTTACATGAATTTTGTTATAACAGATTTCTGTTTCATAAAATCCAAGCTGTTCTCCAGAGAGAAGGTTTTCTGTGTTTTGCAGCTGTGCCTCAGGTTTAAACAAAACTACACAACAGATGTCACATCCAAAAATGGGAATCTTTTTTAAATGTGGGATGTGTATTGATCTACCTTATATCTATTACAGGCAGTGATGGGGCAGATACAGAAGAGAGACTGGTGGAGCATCTTCTTAATCCAGCCCACTACAACAAACTGATCCGACCAGCAACTAATGGTTCAGAACTGGTGACCGTGCAGCTCATGGTCTCGCTGGCCCAGCTCATCAGTGTGGTCAGTGGAGATGTTCACTTTTGTTCTCTTATATTTAAATACAGTATGCATATTAATATAGGTTTCACTAAACTGTTTTGATTCCGGCTTTGTATGAATATTGTGCCTCTTTTGTTTTATAGACTTAATCATGACACTAGTTGTCATCTTCAAAAGACTTAAAACAAATATTTGAGTGAGCCAGAGCAATCAAACAAAAGACTCTTGTCTATTCAACATCACTTCTATTTTCAGATTTGGTCAGTTTTCAATGTTGCATTATGCCTCTTAGTTCAGTAAGCCCACTTAGGCCTAAAATGGAGCGGTGACATAATGCAGTTAGGCTCTGAGGCCTCAGTATTAGCATGTTTTTTTTTTTTTTTTTTTTAGAGTAAAATGTTGTCAGTATGCAAGTATGGACAACAGGAAATAGCCATCTCTGTTCCCACAGGTGCAGCAAATTACTCATGCTTACTGACCACTAACCGTTCAGCTGTCAGCCAATTACATGCTTCCTTCATGCTTGTAATGCACTGTAAATCAACAGCTCACTTACCTGGGCTGAAAGCTGGAGGAAAGCAGTGTCATTCCTGCGTAATTCATCTCTGGAGGGGCCGACAAGGGCTTCTTAATGTCCTTGATCCATAAAAGAGCCATTATGCTCAAGAATGTAGCCTTTGATCAATAAAAACAGATTTCAAACCATCAAACAACGAACCATGATGAATACTTTGTTTCTTGTTGTACTTGATATTATATTATATATTTTAATATATTACATTATTATATTTAATACATTTTAATGAATTCAGGAACAAAAAATGTATTTAAAATGCTCCTATTATGCTACTACAACTACAGTGTTTGAGGGCAGTTCAAAATAGACATTGTTTGTGGGCAGCCAGTGAAAACCATAGGCTGACATTATGCAAATTTGCTACAAATCTACCTAGGTTGGTGTTGGAAGTAAGGTTGGAATTACTGATGACTCATTTCAGAAAGTTCAGAATCGGTTCTTTCTTAGTCAGTAACTCCATTTATTTATTGTGCACTTTGATCTTTAAAACTTTGCAGACCTTTTGCATTCACAAACAGCTATATTACACACTACATGAAAGGTAATATCTGAAAAAGCATAATGGGACACTTTGAATGAGCGGTTAAAAGACCACTTTATTTATATAATTTAAATTGTTTATATTATGCAATTTGTGTCGATTTTTACCTTCCTCTGTCTGTTTTTTTTCTACACAGCATGAGAGAGAACAGATCATGACCACCAATGTCTGGCTTACACAGGTCAGTCTATACTTACATTATTTACGTTCTATTTTATTTTTCAGATGTAAAGTGTTTTTACGCCCACACATTTGTTTTTCTGTCATGATGTAGCTGTTCCATTGGATTCTATTAAAGATTATATTTAATAACTTATTAAATTATGAATTTTTAAAATTAATATTAAGTGAGCATTCACAATTAAATATCTAATATCAACAGGCACCAATAATTAAACATTCCCCACTATAATTAAACAAATGTGTGTGTTAATATGTACATTTGCTCTGTATGACAATTTACATTATCAGTGGTTCAAAAGCTACTACACTGTAAAAAAAAAAAATTTTTTAAAGTTGCAAATAAAACAAAGTGTCAGGGTTATGTTCCTGTGTTTTCATTCATGTGCCTGTGTTTCTTGTGTTTACTTTCAATTTAGTCTTGTTAATTCCCTTGTTAGTTGTCTTAGTTATTAATGAATTTCACTTGTCTAGTTTGCCTTTGTTTGTCCCCTGTATATATAGCCCTGTGTTTCAGTTGTTCCCTGTTGGTTATTGTCTTTAGTAAGAGTGTGGATTATGCTGCCACTTCTCCTGGTTTTCTCCTATGTGATTCTCTATGTGGATTAAAGACTTAATATTATAGTACCTGCGTCAAGCGTTTTGGATTGGACCATACACAATGTGACAGAATAACTGACCCTCAACTATGAGTAATACTACGGATTGCCCTTCGCAGAATGGCCATACTTTGGAGGAGTATGCGGAGTAGATCTTAGATCTGTACCATGAGACGTGCTCGGTTGATGAAGCTCTCAAGTACATCTTTTGGAGCGGGATGGATGACATCTTTGTCCAGATGCTGCTTGTGGAGGAGGACCATCTTCCTTCCATTGACTTCATCAACTGTCTTGTGGGTGTGTGGATATTCCTTCACAGTGGGAGTTGTCAAAGAAGACGCCATCAACTCCAACTTCCCAGAGCGCGTACCATCGCCAGCAGCCATATCCCTGCCTTATCTTCTCAGTCTGGAGAGTCCCGGAGCTAAAGAAAAATCTTCTGGCAAGGACCCAGCGACAAAGCCAGAGCCTGCCACGGAACCAAAGCCCGAGCCAGCACCTGCCATGGACCACAAGCTTGAGCCAGCCACAGAGACAGAGCCGGATGGAAGCCATATCTGTCCCAAGGCCGGAGCCCACCGTCAGGTCTACCCCAGAGTCAGAGGTGTTGGGACAATCCACCCCTGAGCCAGTGGAGGGGCACTGGCTTATTGACTCTAAGACAGAGGCAGCTCCCACCCTCATCCCCACCCCTGAACTCAGTATCCCCCAGTCTGCTCCTGATAACTTTGTTGATGACCTGGTCCCACCCTGTGATCTCCCCATCCCTTTGTTCCTGTCCTCTCCACTGGCTCCGTTCATCCATCTGGACTCGCTTGCTCCATTGGTGTCTCACAGACCCTCAGCTTTGCCCAATGCACTCCCTCTAGCTCTCTGGCTCCGGATCCCCTGGCTGCTCCTCTGGCCTCCAGGCCCATGTCTCCACCTCAGACCGTCAGCCCTTTGGCTTCTTGGGTCTGCGTTCCCTCAGCTCTGCCATGGTCCACCATCACTCAGGCTCCACTGGGCTCTCTTGTCCCTCAGGC
The DNA here is from genome assembly GCF_019924925.1 of Ctenopharyngodon idella. Classification (NCBI taxonomy): domain Eukaryota; kingdom Metazoa; phylum Chordata; class Actinopteri; order Cypriniformes; family Xenocyprididae; genus Ctenopharyngodon; species Ctenopharyngodon idella. The sequence goes on along the minus strand of NC_067235.1, from coordinate 27,033,941 downwards.
TCCATCTTGGTCTCTCTGGTTTTGGCGTAGACTTCCGGACCTTTGGCTGTACCTCAACCCTCTACCCCTTCGGCTCCACCGGACTCCTCCTTCCCTCCAGCTCTACCTTGGTCTTCATTCCTTTCAGCATTGCCCCATTCTGCCAGGCCCTTGACTCCACCTCAGTTCCACTAGCCACCGTCTCTGCCTTGGGCTTCTTACTAAAGACTTTATTGTCTTTAGTAAGTGTGTGGATTATGCTGCTACTTCTCCTGGTTTTCTCTTATGTGATTCTCTGTGTGGATTAAAGACTTTATACTATATTATAGTACCTGCATCAAGCGTTTTGGATTGGACCATACACAACATGGCACAAAGATTATTGGAGTACATTTTACAAGAAATTTACATTTTAATTTAACATTTAATTCAATATGTTACTTGCATTTCTTTGTAATTATTTGTGAAATTTACTAGCATTTTTGTCACTGTAGTACATACAGAACTACTCATCAAAATTGTTTGTACAGATACAGTACTCTCTTACACGTATCTCTCTTGTTTCTATTTTGTTTTCCATCTTTCTGTCACTCCCTCTCTGAATCATCTGCTCATGGTCACTATGACCATAGATGTCAGTTGGCAGGAGTTATTGCCGCTGTCAGTACAGGTTACCCATAAACTTTGCAACTGTGTGTGTCTTTTCTAGCCAGAGTGTGTGTATGCAATTGGTGTGTCAGAGTAAAGAATGTAATAAAATTACATTAGTGGTCACTATCTGGTCAAAACCCATCAGGAAGTGTGTTAAATTACCATCATTAGACATTTATCACTCTTTTTGTGTGCATTGAGATTACTACATTAGTTAGGCTACGCCTTTTGACAGCTTTCATTTGCAGTCTATTTAATCTGTCAGCATTTATGGCCTCAAGTAATTATTTCTAATTTTCTAATCTAGTTTATTAAGACATTTCTATTAGTAATGAAATGTGACAGATCATTAATACATACGCTAAATATACTGCTAATTGACAGAGCAGTGGTGTGTGTGACAGATGAACATGATCTTAACAGCATGTGAGGGTTGGTTACACCGCCTGTTCACAGGTCAACGAAAAGTGACGTTTTCATGACATGAGGAGAAATATGTGTGGAAGAAGGCCATAGATTTATAGTGCCTTTCACTTGTATCCAAGGGATTAAGGTTTTGCCGTTATTGTGCTAGTAGTTGTTGTAACTACATTATCTGGCTGCAAAACACATCTAGCTGTTTATTCTGCCATTGAAATGAATGGGAATGCTAACAGATTGCCTTTTTCCAGGTATCACAGACCTCCTTAAATCTATCGTGGTTATTTATTTTCACTCTGTCCTCAGGAGTGGCAGGACTACCGGCTAACATGGAACCCAGATGAGTTTGACGGCATGAAGAAGGTCCGTCTTCCTTCCAAACATATTTGGTTACCTGATGTTGTTCTTTACAACAAGTAAGTCTCAAAGATTGTCCCATTGGCTCTTGCGTATTGACTTATCTAGTCAGATTATCACTGCCTTTATCTTATTCTTTCTTTTCATCACCCATTCTTTTCATCTGTCAGTGGAGGGTAGATAACATCCCTGCTTATCAGTCTTCGTCTCATTAGCAGTGATCCTGTGTCACGTTACATGACCTCACTGTAAATAAAGCATGTTCTTCTTCTCTCACTGTCATGTCACGTAGTGGAAGACATTTTAAATTCAACCTAATTAACACTAGCATCCCTCCTGTGTTTATCTGGATGTATCATTGATAAACCTTGTGCAGAAACACACCCACAAGCAGGCCCCAGATGCTAAGGTTTAAAAAACATTCTTGGCAGATTTAAGAACTTTAAGATTTACTTTTGAAGTAACAGGTTCAGGCAGTAAATATGAAAATACACTATATTAAAAGTATAGCCACAAGACTTAATAATTATACAAAGGGGTGCGCAATGCATTGTCATGTGACTTATTAGCTAAAATAATCACCTAGTTATGGTAAAGTTGATTAAAAGTTAAAATATCCAAACTTTCAAGGTCATGAGTGTGTCCCTTGAATACAATGTGCCATCTGCAAAATCTGCATGTTTAAATGTTTGTTGTCTTGATGAACTAAACCTGAAAACATTCACACAATATGTGTAACATGTTAACATATGCGATTAATTCAAAAATCTGTAACACGTTAAAATAATTTACCGCAAATAAATTACTGAATCACGTCATTAGTGTAATTTACATCATTTTCTATTCTAGAAATTTCTATTCTAACCCTTTAATAAGCCGGTTTCGCTTCTCTGTTTGCGACCAGATCGTTTTAAGCTACTAAACTCCGGGAAAGTTTTCAGTCTAATGATCCAGTAATCCTTTAAAAAAAAGTGACAAGGCTATTTTATTTTACATGATCAACATTATGCCACATATGCTGTTGATAGAGCTTCCTTTGAAGTATAAACCACCTCATAACCTCACTTCTGTCTCCTTCCTCATCAGTGCTGATGGCATGTATGAGGTGTCTTTCTACTCCAATGCCGTCGTCTCCTATGATGGAAGTGTCTTCTGGTTGCCACCAGCGATCTATAAGAGTGCCTGTAAAATTGAGGTGAAGCACTTCCCATTCGACCAGCAGAACTGCACTCTGAGCTTCCGCTCATGGACCTATGACCGCACAGAAGTAGACCTGGTTCTGCGTGCGGATGTGGCTAGCATGGACGATTTCACGCCCAGCGGCGAGTGGGACATCATCGCTCTGCCCGGCCGTCGAAACGAGAACCCCTTGGACCCAACCTACGTAGACATCACCTATGACTTCATCATCCGCCGCAAACCTCTCTTCTACACCATCAACCTCATCATTCCTTGCGTCCTCATCACCTCGCTGGCCATCTTAGTGTTCTACCTGCCATCAGACTGCGGGGAGAAGATGACGCTCTGTATCTCAGTGCTACTGGCCCTCACTGTGTTCCTGCTGCTGATCTCCAAAATTGTGCCACCCACGTCTCTCGATGTCCCTCTGGTTGGGAAGTATCTGATGTTCACCATGGTGCTGGTCACGTTCTCCATTGTTACGAGTGTGTGCGTCCTGAACGTGCATCACCGGTCACCCACCACACACACTATGCCTCCGTGGGTAAAGTTGGTGTTCCTCAACAAGTTGCCCACCCTGCTCTTCATGCAGCAGCCGCGCAACAGCAGTGAGCGACAGCGTCTGCGCCAACGTCGTCGTGCCAATGAACAGCAGGAAGGTGGGCGAGGGGGTCTGGCTGCCGGGCTTATGGCGGGGCTGGGCCTGGGCGGCTCTTCATCAGGGAACAATGAGAACAATGAGGCGTGCACATGCTATGTGAACCGAGCCTCAGTGAAACAGTTTGGGGCAGAGTTGGGTGGAGGGGGTGGCGCAGGGGGGTCGACAGATGGACTAAACGGGATAAGGGAAGGGGGGAGAGAGGCCAGGGAAGGAGGTTCAAATCCAGTGCAGAGCTCTGCTCTACCTCGGGGGAAGCAGCAGCCCCCTACAGTCCTCACACAGGCTCTGCTGGCCCAGACCTGCCCAGGGTTCGATGAGGCTGTAGATGGAGTCCGCTTCATCGCAAACCACATGAAGAGCGAGGACGACGACCGTAGTGTGAGTCATTCTCTTTCATAATCACATATCTGAATGTGCAGATGAGTGTTTTTTACATTAGCATGCTATCATTCATAGTAGTCATGGTTTAAATAATGCTTCCTGTTCATTGTTGTACCTTAAATGATGTTTAATTAAAGTTCCAGAGGAACACGTTCAAATGATCCATCCAGTCAGGCCTATATATACATAGCTGACTCAACTATGTTCCTCAACAGTTTTCAGTGTCCCTCCACCACCCGACCGCTCACTCTTGGCAGGTTCCCATCACAGCCAGGGATATAGGGAGAGTACTCTGGGTTCTGGCCAAAATACAGAGCTCAGAGCCCTCTCCTCGAACAGCACATCAAATAAGCATACTTCTTTTACTCTAGCTGATATATTTGTAAGTGTGAACTCGTGAAATGATAGTAGAAGCACTGACAGAAATATGCTGACTGAGACTAGAAATATGAGATGAAGACATTTCCTCTTGTTCAAACCAAATAACTTTGTTGCTAAGAAGCTAAAATGCATTAGCCCTGCACAATGAATTGAATAAATTATCATACAATCATGGCTGCTGTGATAATTGTAATAATTGTTGATTATAGCATTACATTTAATGGCATACTGTACATTCTGTCATCAATTACTACAACCCACGTCATTTCAGACCCATAAGACTATCGTTCATCTTTATCTTTGAATATCTTCAATACAATTGAAGGTATATTTAATGAAACCTGAGAGATTTCTGTCCCTCCATATGTAACAGATGTAGGTCGGTAAGAGCTGTGCACGTAAACCTCACTCCCCTGATCTCAAGAGGCGCTCTAGTGACTGACGCTAGAGACCGCAGTCGTTAGACTCCTTGTTAGAGCGCCCGCCTCCCATGCTGGCGGACCAGGGTTCGAGTCCCGCTTAGAGCAGGCAGTTCGAACAGGAGGGGTTACACATAGAAAGTGCACGCAAACAAAAACTTGTGAGGTTTGTTCTCACATGTCAAGCAAGTACAGTTGAGCTTCCGTTGACCATATTTGTGCTCAATGTATGCAAGTTGATCAAAATTCATATGTGAATAAAAGCTTAAATTAAATCAATCGTATAGCTTTTAAAGGCTTGGTCAGTTCTTATGTTTCACAGATAAGGCTTTAAGCCTAGTCCCTGACTGAAATGCATGTTTGAGCTGGTTTAACTGAAAGCAACTTACTGACATATCTTAAAATATGTCAGTCCATTGTTTTGTCTTAAGATGCACACCAGTAATGTTTTTTTTTTTTTTTTTTCAAAGGCACGTTTATAAATGCTACTTAAATGTCCTAATTAAAATAAGGCCAAATCTTAATCTAAGCCTTGTCTGTGAGACCAGACCTATTTGTCAGAGTCATGCAGACAACATACTCTATATTACCTACAACCTTTCTGTAACACAAGTGATCCCATTTCTTTTGAGCTTACTCAACAACTGGGGCTGTATCACTTTGCAGTAATTTGGGTGTCAGTGTAGAAATTATTTTGCTGCAATTACAACTAAAAGAAAGTTGGACATTACACAAAGAACTGTTAAGAGTGAGCAATAGATTATGCGGCCCTGCTTAAAAACTTGACATTCATTATGAGCTCAGTGAAAGCTTACACACGTTCCCACAGACACACTCAGATCAATATGCAGCTCCACACTTGTGGTTTAATAATCTCTGATGTGGAGGCTTTGACAGGCAAGTCCTAAAGCATTAAAAAAGAGATGTGGTCTTTAGCCAAAGCACAGCTACACATCACCACTACACTCACTGTTGGCATTTAAATGGCTTACAGTCCCATTCTGTCAAACACCGTCTGAGTCTCAGCATTACTCACGTATGAGAGTAGCAGTTGTGCTGGATGATACTAGAGGTGATTATTTTTTTTTTTTTTGCTAAAGATGTGCATTTTAGAAGCCAACTGATCTATTTGTAGAAAGTCTAGGTGATCAGATACTCATGCAGAAGATATATTAAAATATATAATATTAAAATGTTTCACCTGTAATGTATGAGATATAATGTAGTGTGTGTGTGTGTGTGTGTGTGTAAGTAATATTATATATATATATATATATATATATATATATATATAAAAATAAAGACTGGAAGCAAATACAAACATAAAGATAATATTAAAATTGCAATAAAAACATAAATAAATAAATAATATAATGTCAAAATGTAATGTGTTTTTATGAATTAATTATAAATAAATTAACAATTCTTAATTTTTTTATTTGGGTAATTTATTAATTATTTTATTTTGAAAATATTTAAAATTACAATTACATTAATTCTATTTTATGGTTCATACAATACATAATTATATTATTATTTTATCTTTTAAATGGGCCACTTTCATAGTTTGAAAACTGCTGAATAAGTGGAATATTTTTATCTTTTCACATTATTTTGATGATATTGTTTAGTTAATATGTTTAGCAATATATTTTTTATAACTCAGCAATATTTTTAAGTGGGCTTGAGCAGTTGGTTTCTCTTTAAGAGCAGGAATACAGTCAACATGAGGTAAAATTAACAGCACTCAGTAATTCTGTCAATCATCTCGACCTGAACACAGTTTCATTCCCATGGTAACAAGGCGTCTCCATGCCAACTCCCTTGCAGCCTTTGCCGTGGTTACGGTTCAAGTCCCCTGTGTCTCACCTCATCAGAGCAGTGTGGCGGAATGAAGTCTCTGTTCACATTAACCTTTTCCTTCACCCTCTTCTCTCTCCCCTTCTCTCTCTGTTTCTCACTCACTCCCACACATTCGCATCCAATTTCCCATCTTATGTTTACCTCTTTTTTACCCCACCCCCACATATTATATCTGACTCATCTATGTCCTGTCTCCCTTTTACATCTGACATCTTTTAAGCTTTTTGACATTTCGCCTTTTTAAAGGGATAGTTCACCTAAGAATTTCAATTCTGTCATTATTCCCTCACTCTCCAGTCTTTCTAAATCCATTTGCTGCTCTTTTCCATGGAACTCAAAAGGGGAATTTTGAAGCTGCTTGCAATGTAATGAGTTCAAAGCTCCAAAAAAGAACACTTGTCTTCGCTGATTAATTCATTGTTATTCATTATTCTCTACTGCAGCTCTCAAATCAAATATGGCACCTACGGCCCATGTTTAACACCATGACGTATGGTCATAGGCTGCGTCTGATATCGCATAATCTCTTAGGTACTTATTTTAAATAAGTAATTGCTTCACAGCAGCTAAAAAGTATGTTCGATGTGGTATGAGTATGTGTAGTATGAATGTAATCCAGATGTACTACATTCGCCATGTTGTCATTATCATGTGACCTGTAACTGCATCAGTTGGGTCGCTTCACTGCCATTCACAAATCCTCTCCCGTGGCCTCACGGGATAGTGAAGTGTCCATCGTATCTGTATACTTTTTGCCTACTCTTTTATGAATACTGTGAATTTGGACATACTTCTTTTGTCACATACTGTTTTTCGCCTACTATATAGCAGGGAAGTATACGATTTAAATTACGCAAAGAAACTTAAAGGTGCAATATGTACGATTTTTGCAGTAAAATATCCAAAAACCACTAGGCCAGTGCTATATATTTTGTTCACTTGAGTACTTAAAATATCCCAAATGTTTCCAACTATTTGTAAATCGTGAGAAAATTGCAATTTTAACCAAGGCTCGGGGACGTGTGAGGAGTTGCCTGTCAATTGCGTCATACCCGCGTTAACCCTCGGTCTGCCTCGGTTTCCGGTTTTATTTTGTAGAAACCATGGAAACACCAAAGACGCTTTAATGTTTACATGTTTTAATAGACAAGGGAACAACTGTTTTGATATATTTATAAAACTAATTGTTGTTGTTATAGTTTAACACGTTTAGTCTTATTGTTTAAATCTAATTTTCTTGATTTTTTTGCGAGTACCACGCTTTACCATGCCTCAGAGAAAAACACTATTTTGTGAAGTAGCTAACATAGCATAATCAGATGCAGCTTAATTTTTAATAACAGTAATACAGAATTTTCTCCATCGTACAATATGTTTTAAAATGAATTGCATGCCATTTATCAACACAAGCCATCCAGCATTTAATATGATATTCTAAAATCGATCTAGCTTACTGCAGTGTGTCTCAAACAAGTGTCTCACAGCAGCCACCCGAGCGAAATGCACAGAGTAATGTCATAACATAATTTTCAACACTCTCAAATGTATCAATGTATCTTAAATGTGTGTTGCGCAATCGCTCCAGCGGCCTCGTTCAGCTCCCACAACACTCGGTCCTGCTCTGCTTCATACTACAGTAACGTTAATAATCGCATCCATGAACATGATTTCTTCCTGAGTCCTATCCCTATTCTTTTGCACCGTCCGTTGAGTTGAAGACCACATGTCCCAAGATTCCGCTCTCAAACTTGGCGTCATCAAACTACGCCTTTGTTTTGAACAGGCCTCTAGCGACCTCTAGCGGACAGAATTCTTACATACTGCACCTTTAACCGGCGAAAGAATTCTGGGAAATGGTCCATAAATTTATATGAAGGAATATAAAATCTTCAAACTTTAAGACTCTCAAGCCAACATTCAGTTTTCATTCATCAGTTCTTTCATACATTCAGTTCTTGTTAAACATTACTATTTAGGTTAAAAGCATTGTTTCCCATTGCAATACATCTGTACATTCAAATTCGAATTTCAATTCTACTTCCTGTTTGCATGTATTTAATTGGAATTGTAAAAGCTTACTCAATTCGAGTAATGTGAACTACAAAAAAAATGGCTTTTGTGGTGCATTTTTTGTCCTTTTTAGAAAACAAAGAAAAGGTGAGCATGGAAAAAAAATTATGGTATACAGGTTTAGAATTATGACAGATAAAAAAAATTACAGTATGCAGTAAAATTTGGGGGGAATTATTTCACCCTTGTTCTCTTCTCGCTGTCCTCAGTTTTACTTCAACACATGTAACCCTATACACAATACCACTAAACATAAGTGTTCATTTGATATTATATTGTAGTATTTATTAATATTTTCAATTAACTTTAATTTATTATGTTTATTAGTTTTGTATTTTTAGCTTTAATTTATTTTTATTTCAATTTTAGTTATAATAATTTTAGTACTGCCCCCTCAAACCATCCATCATTCCATTCTTTTTCATCTGCTGTTCTTTTTATCTTACAGGTGAGTGAGGACTGGAAGTACGTCGCCATGGTGATCGATCGTCTATTCCTCTGGATCTTTGTGTTTGTGTGTGTCTTTGGCACAATCGGAATGTTCCTTCAACCTCTGTTCCAAAACTACACAGCGAAAACTATCACCAACACACCTGGCTGACTAACCACCAGCCCCCGCCACACCAATGGACGCTACCCACCATCAGTTGGACAGGAGGGCGAAGGGAGGAGGGGGGGTCTGCCGAAGGGGAGGGCAAATGTCACTCTGGACTAACGTTAAGTTTATATGAACCTTTTTTTGGAATATCACACAGAGTGGGGATTTTGTCCAGGATTCTCGTTCAGCCCTCTCGTCCAGTCCACCTTCCCCTCCTTTTAGGTGAAAAACCACACAAGCCAATCGGAGAGAAAGGAGACACCTGTTTACTTTGCTCAGCAGCCAATCAGCACTCTTTTCTGCAAATAGAAAGCCATCCACCGCCCACAAGCTCTGAAACGAGCAGTCTGCTTCCTCAAGAGTCACATGACTTCCCGTTTGTTACCTGTAAATGCAATCTAGCCAGACAGGGATGAACTGAAATGCCTGTTCTAACATCATTTCTATCAGATTTTCATAATCAAATCTGTCTTATTTATTTCTTATGGTCTAGAAGCCTGTCATGATCCATGTATTGCAAATACAACAACATTCTCATTTCTGTGCGAAATCAAGCGTCTAGTCCTTGGAAAAATGGGCTTTGATGCAGTATTGTATTATTATTCATATAATTACTGTGTGAATTGTATTGCTACAACACACAACATAAAGAGGGAGGATGCCTGATGAGATCAGAGTGAGATTGTTAATAGACAATGACTGTGTATAAAGGATTGGTGGTACTATGAAAACAGTTACATTTGCCAAAAAAGGGCCCCACCGAGGGTCTCTGTGGTGTGGGAGAGGATTCCCACCCATAAAAATGTTGTCCCAAGCCTTGTGAATTTTCAGTACAACACTGAACAGATGAGCGATGAGCTCAGTGAGTCCCTTTAGCCCCTAAATACTTTACTGAGGTCTGCCGTGGTCGGACAGAATGGCTAATACATAGACTAGTCTTAAAGAATGTTCAAAATTGAGACACTGAAAGACCAAACTGACATGAAAAGTTGTCATGGTGAAATTCTGAGCAGTATTGCTTTAGTAATGGCATCCTGTATCTTCATTTCACTCCCTTTCTCCTCTCCTCCTCATTTATCTATCCCGTTCTTATCAGTCCTCTCACACCACATTACTTGCACCTTAGAAATGCATAATAGCTTCTCATGAAAATATAAAGCCATTGATTATGACCATTCCCATATTCAAAAACACATTTGGTAAGTGACTTTGGATATCCCTTGGTTTTAGGTGATTATTTACTGGATGTAAAAATCAGTGACCCTGTGCTTACAAATTGGCAGATTTCAGCATAATTTGAATGCTTGTCATTCACAAATTCTATGCTTTTTGTTTGTTTATTAAGTATTTTGGCTAATTTGATTATGCTTTCAGCTATTTGTAAAAGTACAGTACTCTCAGCTCCATTTAACTTTTGCTTTAAATATTAAGGTAAATATCAGATTATATATACACACTACCGTTCAAAGTTTGAAGTCTGTAAGATTTTAGAAGTCTATTATTGTCACCAAGGCTGCATTTATTTGATCCAAAATACAGCAAAACCATAATATTGTGAAATATTATTACAACTTAAAATTACATTTTCTAATGTAATATATTTTAAAAATGTCATTTATTCCTGATGGCAAAGCTGAATTTTCAGCATCATGACTACAGTCTTCAGTGTCACATGATCCTTAAAAAATCATTCTAATATACTAATTTGGTGCTCAAGAAACATGTCAAGAAACAAACAGTTGTGGAAAATGGGATACTTTTCCCCCCAGGATTCTTTGATGAATAGAAAGTTCATATATATATATAAAAACGTATAAAACGTTTTGTAACAACGTAAAAGTCTTTACTGTCACTTTTAAATAATTTAATGTATTCTAGCTGAATAAAAGTATTAATTTTTCAAAAAAATAAATTGTACTGACCTCAAACTTTTAAATAGTAGTGTATATTATACAATATATAAAGCCTAGAGCTCATAAAAACACAGTGAAGCAATATTGCTAGCGATTTCCTCTGCTAATTGAGTCTCGGTATCATTCTTCCTATTTGCACATCATATCTTGACCCCAATGAATTCGAGGTCCACTAGCTGGCAGTTAAGACTTTAAGTGTGGATTTCTCTATCAGTTTCATCCATACGGTTCATTAAGCAGGGAATCTCCAAAACTCATCTTTCAGAAAGCAGATTATGCAAAAATGTTCACCCATGGATTACATTACTATATTTCCTGAGCGCTTCAAATGACCCCACTCATGCTATCCTTCTTTAGTCTTTCTCATTCCTCTCATATTTCTCTCACCAGCACTGCTCTGCAAAAAAAGCCCTATTACAAACCACAAAGCTGCATAGTACAGCTGCTCTATTACATTAACATATCCTGACCGTTAGCTTAAAAAAAAAAAAAAAAGGATGAAAGTCAAGCTATAAATGCATTACTTTTGTCTTTGTTTGGGCTCCAAATGGCAGGAGGTTTCCATTAAGTCGCCATGTGCGTTCACTGTGTGACATCAGCGACAAGTCAGTATTCACCACACAGGGTCATGTCTCTATTCATTAAAGTATACTGTCCATGAAAGCAAGCAAATCGGCTTTCATAACCATAAGTGCTTAAGTGTCTTTAATTCATCAGAGGAAAAATGGAATGAAGGGAAGAGACAAAGGGAGGAGTGCATCACCCTATACGTTATGCCATGTCACGATCAAGTCAGCCTATTCAATACTGCAATAATACAGAACTGTGACGTCACAATGATTCCTGTGTCAAAACATCTGTGTGTTGGCCAATCAGAGTGCACCTTCTTATTCACACTGGCACTTAAATGCCCGCCTCCTATTCTCACCTCCCTACCTTGGCTGACCGATCACATTTAACCTGTCAAATAAAGATTAGAAATTCATCAGCTCTTCGTGTTTGACAATTCTTGGCCTATTTGCACAAATAACACTTGTGTTTCTCTCTTAGGGAAAGTTAAACTCAATGTTTTGCACTGTATGCAATGTCTTTATTAGTTCTGTTTAAATCCTCAAACAAGATGGTCTAGAGTACTTTTTAATTGGATTTTGTGTTATTCTGCTGCCCAAGGACTTCTCACTAGTCTCTAAACTCACATCCGTTGGCATTGCCATCTCCTGACAACATAATAAATTCATGTCTTATTTCAAGTTGGCTGCGCATCCTCCTTTATGAAAGCTCTTCAAGCCAACTTTTCATGAGAGCATCTTAGAGAAAGGAAATGCACGTCCACATATTATATTAATGTGACCTTCAGTTTATACTACATAAAACAGGACCTTGCTTTTGTATGTTCCTACATCCCTGGTGACAAAAATAGTGAATGCTTCATGTAGAATGCAAAGAAGATATAATTTTACTGAATAAGAAATGGGCATTATCATGCAGTCTTTCTTTAAATGAGTGAGCTGCTGTCTGCAAACACGAAAAATCGAATTGGCCTATGCCTGAGACCTTTTGCTCAGCTTTGGTTCAATACAGCCCTCTAATGGTCAAGAATAAACTCACTCCACTTCAGTGTTCATTCATTCTTACGCAGTATTTTGTTTGTCATTTTTGTCTTTTAACGAAATTATCCTTAAACTCGAAATACTCGAAAAACGTTTGCGCCCCCCTCGTAATTAATGTTCTTCATAATTTGTGTGTTGGGGAAAAAAATACTGAACAAAACTATTTGAGTATAGGCCTACAAATACAATATTTACAACAAATAAATAAATAATAGGCCTAAATAGCACGGTATTCTTTGTAGGGACGATATAAAAGGAACAGATGGCCCATAATAAAAATCTTGTTATCTACTCACCCCCATTTTTCTCCAAACTGTTGGTGATTGTAACGTCAAGTAGGCTACCACAAAAGTAGTCCATATGATTAGTGTGCGTTCCAAGTTTTCTGATTTAATTTGATCGGTTCATGCATAAAAAAAATAAATAAATAAATAAAAAAAATCCATTAATTCAATTCATTCGAAATTCGCAATTCAAATCTCGCGCAAGAGAATTTTTGTTTTGTTCGTTTACATCAGTTACCCCAGCACTGCACATTTTAGGCCCTGTTTACAACTGGTATTGCGTTTTGGTAGGGCTGTTCGACTCCTAATTTTTTGGAATCGAGCCCGATTCCAATTCGTGGTTCTAGAATCGATTGGAGTCGATTCTAAGAATCGATTTCTCCTTCTGTTTTCGATTCTTTTTCGATTCTTGTTTTTTAGATTTAAGGAACCTATCTCGCCACGACTACAGGGTATTAAAGTCGTAGAAAGTAGCCTTCTCTTAATATGAAGCTTTATTAATAATATAAAGGTACATTTCTATCTCTGATTGATTTTAAATTGTAATTTTGGCTGCACTGCACCTGAAATGGGTCATAGTCCATAGCCCAGCAGTAGCGCTTAAAAAAAAAAAAACCCTTAGATAGACACAAAGTGTCTACATTTGCACAGTTCAGCTGAATTATGAAGTTTACTTTAACTGCTTACTTTAACTGTTTACTTTTAATGCTTTGCCCAGAATAAATATATAAAGCAAACTGTACAATAACCAGAACATTAACAACAACACTGGTGGAGCGCGTGATTTATCTGTCAATCAGATGCGTGGGGAAGTTTTACTATTCCATGAGGCCACGGGAGAGGATTTGTGAATGGCGGTGGTAGTCGTGTGATAAGGCCATCATGGCGAATGTATGTCCAGATTACATTCATACTACACACATTCATACTATAGCCTATAGAACATACTTTTACTAGTTGTCATGAAATAAACTACTTATTCAAAATAAGTTCTTAGAGCATGCGATTTTGGACGTCGAAGCCCCAGTGCTGCCAATTTAGGATTTTGTTGCTAGATTTGGCGACTTCCCCGTCCCTTTTGAAACTTTTTTTAAAAAAAAAGCCTAGCAACAAATCTAGCAACTTCTTGGACAAACCTTATCTAGATTCCGTGGTTGCGTTCCACTCCACTTTTAGATGCGCACTCTCGAACTTCCCTAAGCACTTCCCCTCAGGTGAATCCCTGCCGCCATTTTGAAGTGCGTTCCACTTCGTGAAGTTTACATGGACGATTTTGACCGAGGGAGCGAATCTAGGCCTACTTCATATATAGCCTACACTTCAGGCAGCTCCATATACCACAATGCAACACGATTGTGACGTCACAGCAGATCGCGTTTAATTTACCCCACCACAAGTTTTAGCTACTCTCAGCTGAAAGCAATTGGCAACACTGAGCCCCAGTGTTTTAATCTGTTTGTCCACTTTCAACCACTTCTGTCCTGATTTCTTGGAGGGGAGGGTTTATGGGTGGTTAAATGTATGGTTTTTTTTTTAGATCTTTCAATCTAATGGACAAAATAAGCTTGCGCAGTTTACATTTGAACATGCGGAGAGATGACGAGAAAACATACAGAGAGCATCAGTTTTAATTTCTGCTCTGACAGCTGCAAGACCACGCCGAACACTGTGAGTGCGTGTTAGAAATCAGAAATGGTGAGAGAACATTGTGCTTGGTACGTTTTTCGTACTTCAAGCTTCAAACCTAGCTTGGGTCTTTAGCCGACAAAGTTTAAATCCTATCTGGCTAACGCACTTCTTATAATGTTTACGCAGAGAGTAGGCATAGTCTTGGCTGTTCAAACACATTTAAGCACATGAATGTGTTTGAATGTGTTACACTACGAAAGCAATCAGATTGAAAGCGTTTTCACTACCTCTGGAAGTTGTCAAAAGTGGAAAAGCTCAAAACACATTTGACACTTGTATTTAGCGTCAACCACTTGTGATCCGATCGACCAAACGCATCTTAATACCAGGTGTAAACAGGGCCTTAGATGTCTCCCTAATTAAACCTGATTCAAATTATTAGCTCATTAGTAAAGACTCCAAAGCTGCATCTGAAATCTTAGGGTACACTTACACGATGATGTACTAGAAACAGAAACGTTTTTCCTTTGCATTTTTTTCACGTACAGACGACAACATTGTCAAAACGATCCCCATTCACACAGATCTGTGAAAACAACGAAGCTTTAATTACTACAATAGTAATTTCTCGCTAGAAATGACATCAAAAACTTACATTTTCACACAAATTGACCACCAACCGCAACTTTCAGACTGCATCTTTATTTATTAGCTCAACTGTCACAGAATAGAAAGCGTAGGATTGTGGGATATCAAAGTGACTTGAAGGCAAAAAAACACTGTGGTACGTGGGGAAGGAGACCAGAGGCTGTTTTTTATTGGATTTCAATAAAGGCGAGGCTTCACTACGCTGAATAAACTGCTTTTATGGGGAAACGGCTTTTCATTTAATGAATTGACAGCTCATTGGCTAATCTTCAACATGTTTGCTCTTAAACATTTGTTTTGGATTGATCTATTTTCTATTATATGTAATATATAATTAATTTAACTTGCAGTCGAATGTTTTCCTTGACATCTTGCGATTTTCGGGGCATGCGAGTTCCCGAACATAATGCATGATGGGATACGCTTAGCCTCGAATACCGCTCAGAAGCGGTATTCAAGATAGTGTGGGTTTAGTGTGCATTAAGGGCACTGCACTTGGGCATTTTTAAGACATGGGACAGTCTTGCACACTTACTTCCTGTCGCGTACACATGCTCTCAAGTGGCCAAGACCGCAAGTGTGGGTATTTGGACAGGGCAAGTGATTGACTGTCGCACAACTCTGAACAAAATGACGTCAAGGCTGTAATGTGATAGGTTATCAAGACACATGTTAGCCGTTACGCTTTCTTTGAGCCACAGACCCTTGTACCTCCCAATAATAAGACCATCTCTGCATCTATGCTGCCTTCAAAAATCGATCAGATGAAGGTATCTCAGGAGACAGGTACTGAAGCTAACATTGGATTCGGATGTGCCTTGATGCCTTCCTACCTTGGAATGAGTCCTCCGAAAGGCAGCATTTTTAACTCTGCAGGACAGTGGCTCTCCAGGAGCAGGATTGGACACCCCTACTCTAAGACTTCAGATGAGTGTCAGATAAGAGAGATATCAAAAATGTGCAGTGATGGGACCAGAGTTGGGAACCACTTGCGTAGGGCAGTGAGTGCCATAATGTACATAGAAGAAGAAACTCCACACAACTCTAGCTCACTGGTTCTCACATCTATTGTCAATGCGCTACAGTATATATTTGAAAGTGTACAAGGTCTGAGAACTCACTCTCCTTCTCCACATTTGAGAACTTCTAAAGTTATTTATTTATGCTTGTTTTATACTGATTTTAGTGTGTTGTCACTGATAAAGCCTGTTTAGTTTTTCTTTTAATATTAGCCTATGTTATGTTGTGTATAAGGTCGATCCCCTTGTTACTGACTATAAATTTTAAATAATCATTCTTTATAGATTTTTCTTCAATTTTTGCTTCATCCTTGTATCTTTGATTAAATAATAATAAAAAAAACTTTAAGATGTCTAATAACAGTAACATTTCCAATACAGTGGTGTAGCATTACTGCTACATTCCCAATGAAAAAGCACACCAACCTCATTTATTTTAAATTTGCAGTTTAATATGGAGAGATTATTTTAAAATGAACAACTCCAATTGTTAAAAAACAAAACAAAGGAAGAAACACATATTCACATATTCAACAAAGACCATCTCACAATCTCATTCCTTATGCTTTCATTTCTAATAGGTTGTTTCAGGGGTTGGAAACATGTTGCTCCTCATGGAGCATTTTGTGTACCCAGGATTGCACTGAACGTGGATGAAGAGGTAAAACATTTTCGGTATCAGTAAGCAAGATTCATACACACAAATATTTCCCTTCTCCCCCCATTTCCCTCTAATCATCCTTCACTGGTCATGTGTTGGCTTTTGTTCAGAGAAATTCAGCTCTACTCTTTCTTCTTTCCGTCCTTTTCGTGATACTCAAGGAAGAAGTCGTTGCAGGCGACGGTGAGGGCGCCCACAAGGATGATGAACTCTGTGAAGTCCACCTCACCGTCGTTGTTTGAATCCAGGTCTCCCATAACTTTATCTACCGCATCCTTATCCTGTGCATTCTGTGGAGCAAGAGAGATGCAGACAAATTTTTCAGAAACGTTTGACTCTTGCAAAGAAAACAAAACTCTCTTTTCTCCTCACCCCAAGGTAGTTGCCCAGCTCCTGCGTTAGCATCTCTTTGAGTTCCTGCCTACTGAGAGTATATTTGTCGCCCTCATTCCCAGAGTACTTGTGGAACGTCTGAATCATCAGCTGCATGGCGTTCTCCAGAGTGGAGGCATTCTCTGAGTTAAAAGCGGACATTCTGGGAAAAATAAAAAACAACATTTATTGGTCACTGTAGCAAGTGACTGTATTTAGACTTATAAATGCACTCAAGGATGCACAAAAGGTTTTCTTTAGGGGGATTATTTCTGGCTCATGTTAAATATTTAAAAGCGTGAGGCAGGCTTATTTATCTTCAGACCACAACAGTAAAAACATTGCAAAAGAAGCAGTAATATATTCTCAGCATAACACGCAGTGGCCCCCACCTTCCCCTTCCTGATCATCCTACGAGGGGCTTGACTCGACTACAGAAGGGAAATGTGACTCGCCTGATAAGGGTGAAATCCTAAACTGGAGAAAACACTCCGAACCTGGGGAGGAAGTTACTTTGCCAAGTGTAATCCGAGCCAATCTCAGTGCCCACAACTCGGTACACATACACATATATTTAAACAAACACTGCCCTGGGTTTGAGCTGTGCTCTGTCCTGATGGATGAACTGATACATATATTGGGTTGGGTCGGCAAAAATAACTTAAGAGGAGAAGAAAACTCTCCTCAGATACTTCTACACAGATTAGCCACAAGCCATGCAAAACTTGAGGTGGGGAGCTTCAGAAAAGCCATTTTAAAACATGCTTGTTTAATAGCTGCTCTTTACACCAAACTTTAATTTAGCGCACGATTCTCTTTGTGCAAAAGATGCCCAGGTCTTTATTTAGCAGTCTGGTCCAAAAACTTATAAGAAGCATCAGGCAGCCATCTAGCATATAGCAATACTTCACAATTTCAATCTGTTCTTCCACCCATCCTTTGCTTTCTCTTACCTTGCTGTTAGATGGTTGCTGTTCTTCTGTTCCTTGAGGAGAGATGAATGCTGGTGAAGACAGGAGGCGACGGTCAGCATCTTATATACCTACTTGGTTCTCCTCCCATTATACCTTGCACTCCTCCCTCCCTCCCTTCATCTATCCTTCATTTATCTCTGCCTACCTATTTCCCACCTTTTGTCCTCTCTGTTTACGCATTCACAAAAAATACAAAAACAGTGTTGCATAAAAGAGTAAATGATGTTGATACTCATTGATGTAATTGAAAGAGCGAAAGTTTTCTGCCTTAGACGGTAACTTGAGCAACTGAAAACAAGCCACATACTGTTTTGTTTTATTGATCGACTTTCATACTTATCTAATGATACAACACGAAACTCATGTATATAAACATGCTCTGAAGACCTGGACTTTACTGAAAGAAGAGCTTTTGGGTAAATAGATATGTTTGATCCTAAAGGTTAGTTATATGTACTGGTGCTTGTCACATTAAACTTTTAGAGACGTGATAGTTCAGCACCCCAAACTAAATCATTTATCTCCTGTAATTGATGACTTAGACACAAACATCACTGTACCAAAAATCCAACAGCTCTAGAAATACCACAATATTAGCAATTATGCTGTAAAATATTGTTTATACATAATGTATAAAGTATATGTATATATATATATTGACTATATATATATTGACTATACATATATATATATATATATATATATGTATAGTCAATACATAAAATACACATGTATCTCTTAAGATATGTGAGTCTATATAATTAGAATGAATATAAAAGCAATTATATAATATGAAGAAGTACATTTCTTGATGATTTTTTCCCTAAAAGTTATTAACATAACAGCATATTCCATTAGATGAAATAGGGTCAGGTGCCTGAGGACTGATTATGTTACAGTCCAACCAAGGTTACATGGCACAAATGTGGTTACTAACAGCCCAAGGGTCTTTAGAGGTGCTGATTTTCTCTCAGGTGTGTGTGTGTGTGTGTGTGTTGAGTGAGCATCTGACTACATGTGGTCCTGTCACACCTGATACTGCTGCACAGGTGTTAATTCATCATTAAACAAACAGTGTCCATACACATATGTCAGCCAAGGTTTGAGACTGAAAACACACACACACACACACACACACACACACACACACACACACACACACACACACACATTTTTTTATATGTGGTTTACGAGGACCTTCCATAGGTGTAATGGTTTTTATACTGTACAAGCTGTTTATTCTATCCCATCTACCCATCACAGAAAACTTTTGGAATGTTTTGAAGTTTTTGAAAAAAAAAAAAAAAACTTTAGTATATTTTTAAATCCATTTTGTTCACAAGGACAAAAGAAGTGTAAACCATGTTTATGTTGTAATACCCATGTCATTATACAGATTTGTGTCCTCTTAAACCATATAAGAACACACACACACACACACACACACACACACACACACACACAAATGGGCAAATTGAAAGAAAACTAACCATTCAAACATATGTATTGATGCTAGGGCATGTTGTACCTAAAGCATGATGTTTAGCTTGTATTACATGTCTGAAAATGAAAGGACAGCTTAAATGACAATTTTGTCATTATTTCCATATTTTTATTGAAAAGTTATACAAAAAGTTCTCCAGTAGTGTAACGTTCTATTTTACCTCATCGTTCTTCCAAATAGGACAAATCTGAAGAGTAAATCTATAAATCCATTTGTAGCATGGCTTACATTTTTATGCCTTGCTTTGTTTATTATCTAAGCAAGCACCAATCAAGCATAAAAAGCACTTATTTCATTGCGTAAAAACAATTAAAGGTAGGGTAGGCAGTTTCTGAGAGGTTCGCAATAGCAAGCTACCTTTGAAAGCATAAAATCCAACATGAATGCGCACAGCCAGAGCAGAGTCTGCAAAGTGTTAAATTACCTCATGTCTCAAAGCACATTACATTATGATAATAATGAACATAAACAATTTTAAGAGCTCTGACTTGTACCACCTGACTGCTGCAGATTCATTTCAGCGTTGATAGTGTTTCCACAGAAAGGCATAATTTGGAGTTCAAGGACTTGAAGCTCCAAGTGTTTGGGTTTGCCTACCCTACCTTTAAATCCTTTATGAAACCACATGAGTCTTGAAATAAAAACCTGTTACATGGAATTTAGACAAACGGAGAAAAAAAAAAAAAAAAAAAACTTTTTGGGGAATGGGGGGATTTAGCACTTGTACTTGGCCACAGGTCATAATTTCATAAATGTGAATACATGTAAACAGTATTATAATTTGAATGTAATGTTTTTAAAATGTAAAAGTGTTTCATATCATTTTAGTTTAATTGCAGATTTTATATTGCATTAGTGAGAGATTGGGGTTAGTTGTTACACTGGGAAGTCAAGGGCTAAATCACAGTATATATATCGTAATTTCACACATTTTTATTAATGTCTGTTGGCCAAAAGAACAGTTTGATATTTTGTTGGTGTGCGTATACAGACTTTTACAATTTATGAAGTAAAAAGTGTGACAACCAGCCCCATTCTCCTTTATTTACCATGATTACTGTTGTAATACTCCAGCAATACAAATTAGTGTCAGTGTAATCAACTGTCATCAGTGCTTTGGGGCTTCTTCATGTCCACTGGCTGTGGTTTTCTGCTCACTCAGTGAGTTCGCCAGGTAGCCCACCAGCGTCAGGTACTCCTGGAAACTGACTTTCCCGTCCTGGTTGTCATCCAGTCCTTTCATCATATCCTTCACTGCTGAAGCACTGTCAGTGTCCTGAGAGAGAGTGTTGATATTTAAAATTATTTAATTTACAACTAATTAAATCATTTAAAACTATACATTTAATCATTTTGTTATTTATAATAATTTTGTTATTTAAAATTAACGACCAAACAAAAACTTTCGTTTCAAGTGGTAAGTGGATTCTAACTTAAACACCTCTGATTGGCCATTGCGTTCAAGAAATCAACAGATACGGCTACATTGCTCAACACGGCAAAACACATTGTAGATAGAAACCTTTGACACTCTCCACAGCACTGGAGTGTTTACCAAATATGTTTCGCCAATATCAGATGGGGTCCCCTGATTCCCTATAGGGCCTAAGTGGGCGATTACCTCGCTTATTGATTTAGTCCGCCCCTGGACATAGTCTTGACATTTACTCATTATTTGACATGCTCTTTAGTGTGACATGCTATACTCCATCTAAAACTATTATTTAAACTAAAATTTATTTTGCTGATTGTTTTTATACATTAAATTAGGAAATATTTGTACTTTTAATTTTAATTCAGTTGTCACACCACAGGCCCACTCAAAATAAATCAATGAAGGCAAAAAGATGATTATACACTTTTTAAAAATAACATTTTGAACAAAAAATCTTTAAGATGGACATGTTATGTGTCAACTAAAATTGACCAAAAAAACTGAGAGATTTGTTAAAAACATCTGGTCAAATGTAAGAACTGAGCTCCTCACACTCAGGATGTTGCCCAGCTGACCCTGGACTAACTTCTGGAAGCTCTTCGCACCCAGGCTCTCTTTTCCACGTGCTGAAGACAGGTACTGCATAACAACGGTTTTAATGGCACCCTCCATATCTGTAACTGTACAAAGGAGAGGAACATACATAAAACATCATACATAGAACACAAACTGATTCACTTTTCATCCTCTGACAATAAGTGTACCTCATGGGATACTTGGAAATATTTTGATCTAGCTTTTTTAGCCTATAAAACAGACTTATATTTATAAATAATAATATATGTAAATAATATAATATAATATATAATAAAGTTCTTTGTGTACAGACAACAACATTGTTAAAATGATCCTTGTTCACACAGATCAGCGAAAACGACTAAAAACGCTGTATTGTGCATGCCAGGCCAGTAGTTGACTTTGTAAAGAAACTACTATAGACTGAACATGTAATATGCATGTGCATGATGTTACCGTTTCCACAAATTCACGTTTGTTCTAGTTTACATCGAGACAACAACTATATCATTTTCAAAAATGTGCACTTTGAAACCTATTTTTTAAAAAGTTTGCATTTTCAGGCCTAAAATGCATAAAAAGTTTTCCCTTTTTAGTTGAAAACGGTGTCGTGTAAACAGCCCCCTAGTCTGTGTATAATGAGCCATCATTTTCAGTCGTTTCTTTTTCTGTTCTCTTCTATGTTAAGTTGGTTGCTTTACTCCTGTGTTTCTCTTGTGCTCCTGCATGTCTGTTATTTTGTTTGTATTGTTATTAAACATTACTGCTGCAATTAGATCCTGCCTCAATGTTGCAACTGACTGTTATGGTGGTGCCTAAGATAAAAAAAAGAAATAAAAAAAAACCTAAATGTTGGGAAACACTACAATAAGTATTGTAAGGATGGAGTCATAATGTTTGCAAGTGACGTTTTAGCAGCTGGGATAACCAAAAGGAAGGGCAGGCACTGGAAAATGAGTGACCTGAGGAAAGGGATGATGCTAGAATAATTAAAGAGCATGAAGAAGGGAGGCGGGAGAAAGGAGCAGAGGAGGAGTGTGTAGAGCTGTAGAGTATATACCAAGACAATGGAACCTGTGATCTTTAACGGATATTCAATCCACAGGCTCACATTACCGTTGGGGTTGCCTGCTACATGTCTGTTACACTCTCTCTCTCTCGTCCGACAACAAAAATACACAAAAGCCCATACACACTCTTTGAAGGATGCCCACTCTCACAGGCCTTTTCTCTTGGATGAATACCCCTTTAAATCTTCCCTACCAACAAACAAATTGAAGCAATAAAGTGTAAACTACTGCACTTCATATTCTTGTACTGTAGATCCCATTGCATATTTGACACTAACAAATAATTAATGATCTAATTTGGGTTTCCTTCCAGTGACATTTAGCAGGCTAATCCATAACAAACACAAGGTACAGTAAAACACCAGTGAAGGCCACAATTCCACAAAATACACCAAAACACCAAATACATAAAAGCAAACATTTTTATATTATGGATGATAACCTGTCAATAACTGCTACTGAAATTCTATACTAGTTTGTCTAATGAAAATAAAAGCCTAAAAATGAAGCATTTTAAATACAAGTTTACACATCACAACATTATAACGTACAGTATGAAAAAAATGCTAAAGATTACATTTAATAATGTTATTAAATTATTAGTGTTTTTAAAGACTAGCTTAGATAGTATAAGATAGACAGCAAATTAAATCTAAATGTAAAAACAAAAAAATTAGAAAAACTCTAATATTGTACAGTATATCATGCATTCCTAGTTTTTTTTCCTGTACAGACTACTAAAAAACTAAACGGGAAGGGGGGAAAGATCAGATTTTTGCTGCCTAACTGAACAAGGCGTGCATTTTCCTTTGAGACGAGCTACAACGCTCACATGAACAAACAAAATTAATGTGATTTTAATGTGGGTGTGACGTATTGGTAATTCTATAGGCCACCCCTTTCAGGTAAATCTTCCATCTGACAGACGTCACACCTGAATACTTACACTACACCACTAACATTAGTACATTACACCACTGCCCTGCCATCTTCCCAATTACTGATGGACCTCTATTAACCTAATTAGAGAGAGAGAGAAGCCTGAGCAGGGCTTTGGTAAAAAATACTGAAGAAAGACCTGGTGGAATATATTGATAATAAAGGTTATTATTCCTCTCTCTTCTGAACAACCAAAGTGGCATTGCATTACTATAGTTGCAGATGTGGAAAGACAGATTCTTTGTATGAATAAGATCATGCGTGTGGCTGCGAGAAGCTGGTGTTTGCTGCAGAGAGAAGTGTCTTTGTCTTTAAAAATGTTGTCATTGTTCTAAATGGGATGCACTTCATTAGGAGTGATACTCAAGCTCAGACTGGGACAGACAAAGGCAGAAGCATCAAGCAGGATGATTGACAGGTGCTCCTAGTGATTAGTCTCAAAGGACCCAAACAAACTGTCATGTAATGAGATGCTGTGAAATTCAGAAGTCAACAAAACCCATTAACTCTTGCAATACAGGCCAGCTGCCAAACGGAAATGAGCGCTAAAAACACGCTGGAAAGCATAGCGACAGACTTGTTCAGACTTCAGTTAGTGCCACAAAATTCTCAACACATTAGCTCCTGTGTTGGGAAGTAACTAACACATTTTTTATTTATTTTTCAAATTTCAGCTGGTTTTATAGGCCTAATGTAGCTTTTCCAGTAATGAGTTACTTTACTAAAAGTGTAGTGTGACTAAACGCTGAGCTGAAGGAGTAAACAAACCATCAAATATGTAGCTTTGGAAAGTCTGATTCTGTTGGATGAAGTGTTGGAGTCTGATTTATTACAGTGAATCATTTTGTTTCATGTAAATGAACAGATTTACAAAAATTGTTATGCGTAATTTGACTCGTGTATGTAAATTAGGGTGTTTTTCTTCTATTTCTAAATTTACCTGTTCAAGTTTAATACTGTTAATTGTAATTGAGTGTTAATTCATTCAAAAATCACTCATTATGTTTGCGCCAGAAAATGTGGCTATGATTAAATTATAAAGTACATAATTGGATATACATATTTTTTTATTTTTTTAAAATAAATTGCCGCTTTAACTGTTGGTTGTATCAACAGTAGCTTGACTGTAGTGTAGCTGCTTCAAATTATTAATGTCATTTATTACTCACCCTCATGTCGTTCTACACCCGTAAGACCTTCATTCATCTTCGGAACACAAATTAAGATATTTTTGATGAAATCCGATGGCTCAGTGAGGCCTCTATTGAGAGCAAAGCCACTGAACCTCTCAAGATCCATAAAGCTACTAAAAACATATTTAAAACAGTTCATGTGAGTTCAGCGGTTCTACCTTAATATTATAAAGTGACGAGAATACTTTTTGTGCGCCAAAAAAAAACAAAATAATGACTTTTCAACAATATCTAGTGATGGCCGATTTCAAAACACTGCTTCGGAACTTTACGAATCGAATCACTGGTTCGGAGCGCCAAAGTCACATGATTTCAGCAGTTTAGTCATTTGATAGGAGATCCGAATCACTGATTCGAAACAAAAGATTCGTAAAGCTCAGAAGCAGTGTTTTGAAATCGGCCATCACTAGATGTTGTTGAAAAGTCATTATTTTGTTTTTTTGGCAAACAAAAAGTATCTCGTCGCTTTATAATATTAAGGTTGAACCACTGTTGTCACATGAACTGTTTTAAATATGTCTTCAGTAGCTTTCTGGATCTTGAGAGGTTCGGTGGCTTTGCTCATAATAGAGGCCTCACTAAGTCATCAGATTTTATCAAAAATATCTTAATTTGTGTTCCGAAGATGAACGAAGGTCTTACGGGTGGAGAACGACATGAGGGTGAGTAATAAATAACATTATTTTCATTTTTGGGTGAACTAACCCTTTAAGTTTGTAGCTTGGCAAACTACACTTTCAAAATGGTGACACTGTGAATAGCAACAGTCTTTAGTCAGTATCACAATATGTATTTCATTTTGTGCATATGAAAATGAGGCTTTGAAGAATGGTCTATTTAATAGGTTCAACATATTGGTACCAGGTTACACAACATTACAACCATTTCCACTGCCTTGTTTTCATTTTTCAAATAAATAAATACAGCGTCTACCCTAAATAAGGTCAATGGGAAGATGTTTTGCTCACGGGGGCAAATAAAAAATTAAATATTGGCAAAATGAAGCCTCGGTATGCTTTCCTCACAGTTTTCTTTGTTGAACTGCATTCCATTCCTGCTCCTCTAGATGTCCCTCCAGGCTACTTGTGGTTTACCCTTGTTTCCTGATGTTAACTAAAAAATGTCAAACTTGCATCATGTTGAAAATGTAAAGAATGAGGATAAGAAACTGAGTGAATGAATAAGACTCATGTTCAGCTCACAAACAGATAAGCTTTTTTTAGTTTGTGCAGGCAGGTGGTTCATGGCTCTTACTTCAAGATATTCTTGTTCCTGCAAGGACATACGTTAGTTATAGCTATTACACTTAACTCATTGCCCTAACATGACTGGAATGATCTCATTCCTAAAATAACTGAGGGGATACAGGACACATCATACGTAGGCCTATAATATTTTGTTCTTTTTTAAGGAATATATGTATGGATGTAAAGTAATTGGGTAATTGTACATCATTACTGATTATATTCGAGAATGTATATTTTGAAACATTAATTGGCTACTAATATTAGGCTAATTATATTTTCTTTTTTCTATAGGCCTACAATGAAGTGAATGATCTGGAACAATGTAATTTTGGGGGTGGACTGTCCAAATAAGGATAGTTTTCGGTATTTTTGTTATGTTATGATATTTTTGTTGGTGTTTTTTTCCAGTTTATGTAGCCTAAATGTTGAAGCTCTCTTTCCGTGAGGTGTGAATCATTTCCTTAGCGTGTACCAGGCTGTCAGAACTTGAAGGCAAGGTTGAGCAAGTTGTCTCGAGCTCTGGGTTATCGGACAGCTCCCACCATTGCTGTCTTATCTCTGTATTCATTATTAACGCCGTTCTGGTGGCCGTGTCGTCGCTGACACATTGAGGTCGTGCTTCGTCCGGTTGAGGATCGAGTGCATTTCCCCAAAACGCTCGTAAGGTCGACTGCAGTGCTTATCACCGCAAATGACGCATAATAAGGAGGGAATGTATTCACTTCACGTGGAGGATTTGCGGCAGAAGCCGCGCGCGTGAGCTCTGAGAAAACGCTCTGAATTAATAAAAGGCAGGTTTCTGATTTCTTCTTTGGTGTAAAAAGAGAAGGGCTTGCGTTACTTCTATAGGGAATTGGATCGTCTACTTGTAGTCACCGGACAAGCGAGCCTACGGTCGCGCTTAAGGACTGAAATATTTAGGCAGAGTAGGAAGATTAAACGGAAAGTGACACATTTGAACTGGGCACGAATCCTTATTTATGGAAGCCCGTTGACTTGATGCCAAAGTTTTGTGTTCAAGCTGATTTAAGCTGGTCTTCCAACCAACTAACAGACCAGTTTTACCAGCTGAAAAGTGCCCCAAACTTCCCTAAAACCAGCGAACAGACCAAGCTGAAAGACCAGAAAACCTTTAGGCTATTTATAGCAAGGATATCGAGACAAAGCAAGTTAAATAAATAATGAATATTCTAAACACAGAAACACATGTGTTATAATACCCACAAAGCCATCCCATTTTACTCTAAACCGACTAAATATTATCAAATAACACAATAGAGTTTGTCTGCTATCCTCTTAGGATCAAATAGGAATGCTTACCTAGTTTTTGCAACAAAACTTTTCTTCTGCTGATTCTTGCCTCTTCTATGTTAAGCCAGTACAATGCCTATAAAATGCCTCTTCTGTGAATTCCAATCTTCCCAAGTTGCTTTTTTTTCCCATCAAATCACTGGGCGTATACCCAGAACTTTATGGGTGGGGAAAACAGGATATATTACTCAAGAGAGGTGTTGTGCGGACATAACTCCCCTCAAAGCGTAGTCTACAGTCATAACCAAGCTGGAAAATGAGGTTAGAGGTGAGAAGAGGTTTTAGGAAGTTAATAATACAACTTTACAATCATTTTTTTCTTTTAATTTCTACCACATTTTCTGCTTTTTGGTTTATTATAGTGTGTTCTGTTCCAACTGCACTGCCCATGTTTAAATGACCTGTGTGAGAGAGTGTGCCTATCACAAGTAGGAGCATGTATTTGGTTGTTGCACAAAGGCTTAGTGAGACACTAGCATAGTGAGATCATCATAGCCACACCTTAAGAGTTTAGTCAGAGATCTTTTTCCAAGTTTTCAGCCAACATACTTTGCCAACATATCAAAATATACATTTAGGAAGTCTTCTTTAGTGTAACTTTCTTTCTGCATTATGAAGATATGTTTGTGAGGGAGGGGGAGAGAAAGAATGCAGCTATGTGAGAGAGAAAGCACAGCATACCAGAACACAATTATCAGGAACATGTGCTTTCCAATTACCAAGACAAAACCCTCACAGTCCACTGATTCTCCTCCACCCTGTTCTCTAAGCCAACAGTCTCTGTGTTTGGTTGGTACTATGCAACATTAATGTAGGTTTTGTTTGCCTTTGAGTAGTATTGTTTGCCATTATGGTACTGCAATACAACAGAATTTCTTGCTGTAAGTGTTGTTGACTTTAATCACAAAAGTCAAAAGTATAATATATATATATACAGTATAAAACATTATTTTATAATTTACTCATTATTATTTTAAATGTAAATATTTAGTTGAAGCCCTCTATTGACTGAATATCATGCCAGTGAAAATCTGAGCTACTGTACCTGCTCAGAATAGTAGGTTAACCTATCAAAAAACTTTTTTTTTTTCAGTATAAGATCTTTAATATAACATGGGTAGCACTTCTTACAGTTAGAAAACACATATCTGGATGTACGGCTAACTAATCATTTTAAAATCATGGGTAGCACCATGGGTTGTATTTTGGGACCAAAATAAGTCTTGAAAGGCATGTATATAAATATTTATCTGAATGTAAAATCTATCACATTGAATCAGACAGAAAGTGCTGTGTTAAAAATATGAGTAGCACATGCTGTGAAGCACGACACACCTAAATCTTAAAGGGTTAGTTAACCCAAAAATGGAAATTATGTCATTTATTACAGAACACAAATTAAGATATTTTTGATAAAATCCGATGGCTCAGTGAGGCCTGCATCGCCAGCAAGAACACTCCCTTTTTCAATGCCCAAAAAGCTACTAAAAACATATTTAAAACAGTTCATGTGACTACAGTGGTTCAACCTTAATATTATAAAGCGACGAGAATGTGCTTGTGCTCCAAAAATAACAAAATAGCGACTTTATTCCATCTAGTGATGGGCGATTTCAAAACACTGCTTCAAAGCTTTACGAATCTTTTGTTTAAAAGCCTATATCGAGCGCGTATCAAACTGCCAGAGTCACGTGAACTACTGAAATTTCAAAACACTTATGACGTAACAAAGCCCCGTTTACTGAAATCATGGGATTTTGGCGCTCCGAACCACTGATTCGAAACAAAAGATTCGTAAAGCTTTGAGGCTTCATGAAGCAGTGTTTTGAAATCGCCCATCACTATATATTGTGTAATAAAGTAGCTATTTTGTTATTTTTGGCGCACAAAAAGTATTCCCGTCGCTTTATAACATTAAGGTTGAACGACTGTAGTCACATGAACTGTTTTAAATATGTTTTTAGTAGCTTTCTGGGCATTGAAAAAGGGAGTGTTCTTGCTGCCGATGCAGGCCTCACTGAGCCATCGGATTTTATCAAAAATATCTTAATTTGTGTTCCGAAGATGAACGAAGGTCTTACGGGTGTGGAACAACATGAGGGTGAGTAATTAATGACAGAAGTTTCATTTTTGGGTGAACTAACCCTTTAATCCATCCTCTATTTGAGCTGTATCGCATTGGAATTGCAAAATGTAATAATAATATAACCTGTAAATATATTTTAAAAGCAATCTTTTATTATTTTTATCTTTTATTAGACAATATTGTTTAGTTAATATTTTCTCCCAGTTGTCAAGGTAGTAAAGAAGGTTGCTCAATTTCATAGGCGTAACTTCAGAAATGACGTTTGCATGCCAGCAAATGTATTGCGCAAGCTCAGATGTGAAAAGCACGTCCCAAGAGGTTGATGGTTTCAGAACAGGTTTGCAGATCAGCTTCAGTCAGTGGTGACATTATGACAACGATTGACTGATTGACTGCACAAAGCAACAGCTATCTGGGCACAAAAAAAATGTATGCCTGATTGCAGGCATTCCAACTACATTACATTACAATAGGCCTACATTTTTACAAGCAACATATACCACAAACATTCATTGAATTATAGTAGTGTTGTTGAGCCAGTGATACATTTTTAAAGGGCTCTGAACAGCTTGAAATTGTTATGTTTGTGTTATCTGCTGCAAAGAGCTCAGAGTGATCAGTTAAGTGTCAATTAAACAAAGACAGCTGTTGATGTTTCAGTCACATGTGGTTTTGTGAATTTCGTCTAAAATGTCACTGGAGTAAAGAATTAAAATATAAACTGACCTATGTTAACATGCCAGTTCTTTGTGCTTAATCAGACTATAGTTTATTTAAACCGTGTGTGTGTGTGTGTGTGTGTGTGTGTGTGTGAGAGAGAGAGAGAGAGAGAGAGAGAGAGAGAAACTGTGTAACAGCGCCCTATAGTGTTTAAAAGAAGGTATTGCTAGATTTACATTCAAAACCACAATACTTGCAGGATATCAGTGTTGAGAAAAGATGTTTTTGCTGAGGTATTGCAGCAAATAAAGCACATCTTTTGAGCACCAAGTTCTGTAAAGAAATTCATTCACAGGTACAGTTTATATTTGTCTACAAAACTAATTTTAAGTATTTCAACATTTTTTGACTGGTGTAAAAACAGAACATATAAACGAACATTCATAATGGAAACTGAAAACATGTTTTCTATTCTGAAATGACTTTTAGCACCAATGGTAGGTGATGTGGTTTTACACTCGAGTGTTTATGAACTCAAACATGTTTTTCCTACCCTCTCTCTTTCGTCCTACATATTTATAATAGTAAGATAGGTATAATGATACAGATGAGGAAATCAGCTTCTAGTTAATCTTTAAGTGACAATGGCTAGAGTATCTCTTCTGTTGTAACTTGTGAAAGCTGCACTCTGTGTAGAATGTAAATTTATGTGCAGACATTGATGAAAAAGATGTGATAAGAGCAATTTATTCATTTTATCAAATTAATAATTAAGTTAGGATTAACATACAGTGAAAAAAGCATGAATCAACAAGTTGCTTCATATACTCATTAATTAACACTGACAAGCATAACATTTATAAGCGTAACAGGCATTTTTAAAAATGGAATGAACTAATAAGATTTGTTTTACAGTGTATCACTTCTCCTTGACCACAGTCCTTGTGGAACGCACCAGATGTTTAACGGTGTAGTTTCAAGAAGCTTCCTGTAAAACAATTAGGATATTATTTCAAATGTAGTTTGACACCTGTAACATGATTCTTTTTTAAAGCTTCAGTTTAGATATTTGTCATATTATAGTCATACTAAATGTAGTATCTTTTCAACCTCAGTGTCATTCATGTCTTCTTCTGCAATGTTCCTCCTTAAACGATCCCAAAAGTGCACTCTGTCAGCTTCATCCTCTGGCCAGTCCAGATATGTACGGGATCTCACCAGTCTGGCCAAACTATTGAAAGTAATGGCAAACGTGTTTAGACAATATATAAAATGAGAAAATGAATCTGTTTTAAAGAAATCCATGAAATCAGAACGATGGTGTAAGATGTCCTCCCCACCTTTCATTTTCCTCTTGACCATATACTGTATCACTAAAAGTCATCTCAAAACATTTTTTGAATTATTAGATTTGACAACTAAATTTTCAAAAGGCAAATTTACAAACAATATTTGATTTAGTACATTAGTAACAACTTTCTTTCAAATAAATAAATTAGTTAAAATCATATTAAATGATTAGCATATGTACTGCAAAAAAATCAGATGACAGTTTAACCTAATAATACAGTTTGGGGTCGGTTAGAATTTTTCATGTTTTTGAAAGAAATATTTTATGCTCTCCAAGGCTGCATTTAACAAAAATACAATAAAAAACTGTATAAATGTGAAATATTATTATAATTATTACATGTTATAAAACGGTTAGTTCCTGTCCTTGATTCTGATTGGTCAATAGCTGTGTTTTATTCACGATAAAACACGGCTATGACCGCTTCACCCAACGGTTCTGTGTATCACTAAACAACACCCTTAGCAACCACTTTTAGCTACGTAAACTATGTTCTCAATTGATATTGTTCATTGAAGCTTACTGTATTATGTAGAAGAGTATTGAAAAAGATCGAGTGAGCGAGTTATTACCTGCATTCAGATTTAGCATTTTCCTTCAGGTCAGTCCTGTTCATAATAAAAAATCTGTTTAAATGCCGATGTATTATCTTGTCTTTTTAACATTTAAGGGGTTTTCCCGTGACTGACAGTGCTAGTCAAAGCATTTGTCATTTGCGTCCGTTTTCAAAACAATTCAGTCTTTTCAATATAAAAGTCTTTGCTACTGACTGACACACTCATAAAGACAGTCTTTGCCGCCATCTAATGGCTTGAAAATCAAACTTCTGTTGCTGTTCATGTTCAGGGACTATTTTTTACGGCGGAAGGATGGCTGTTAGAAAAAGTTTACTTCATGAAAGTTGCATTGATACATATTTCTGGCTTTAATATTTGTATTGTGTGGTAACCGTTTTATAAAAGCAATAAGGTACTCAAGGCTAGTGCTGTATCGTGAATAAGTCATGTATCGTGATTTATTCTCAATACAGCACAGCCTCAAGTACCTTATTGCTTACTTATAAATGTTTTTTTTTTTTTAAATGTAATTTATTCCTGTGATTACAAACCTGAATTTTCCTTCAAAAATCATTCTGATTAGCTGCTCGAGAAATATTTATTATTATTATCAATGTTGAAAACTGGTGAGCTGCGTAAGATTTTTTTGAAGAACAGAAAGTTCAAAGAACAGCATTCATTAAAAAAAAAATAATAATTCTTTACTGCCACTTTTGGTCAGTTTAATCTGTCATTGTTGGATAAAAGTATTCATTTCTTTTTTATGGACCTCAGACTTTTGTATATTGGCTGATCCATTGTCACTTCCTACACTCATCTCTAAATATGTTGCAGTTTTGCAGTAAATGTTCTTAAGAGGGTCATCTTCCAATTTCCCATAATCAGTGTTGGGGAAAGTTAGTTATTGCATTAGTTACTTTTAATGAAAAGTAATGCATTACATTACTTTTATGTTACTTTTTCTCACCTGGGCTGGGCTTGCTTGTTTGTTTTTTAATAACAACAAAAAAAGTTCTATTTTTTTGGCAAATGTAAAGGCCCTTTTACGAGAAGGTGCTCATTGCAGAGCAAATGGGTGAAGCTTACGTTAGCTCCCCCTCGCTGGACGTCTAGCGAGGGGGAGCTAACGTCCAGCGAGGAGGAGAGAATGTACAACCACACCCTAATCCTACCCTAAACCTACCCACAACTCTATCTCTCCACCCCACTGGACTTCCAGAGAGGAGGAGCTGGCCATCATAGACTCTGCAGTGAGTACCACTTGCCTTTTACACCAAAAGTGAAATGAATAAGCCTCAGGCTGAATGAAATGCATATTTACGCCTGTACAGTAGAGGGCGCAGCTCAAACAAACCTTTCAGCTGTGCTGCCATTCTAGATTAAAGAAGAACAGGATACAGGAGGAGGAAGTTCAACACTCTTATTTCTAAATCTAATATAAAGTAATTTTTGCTTATTAGTATAGTTAAATTGGATCATTGAAGGTCAGCAGCAAAGACATTGGAAAATAAAGTGAGATTAAATACATAAAGTATGTTTGTGAAATTTTAATTGAATATATTTAATTATTACAGGTTTGCATAAAATTCTGAGTTTGCATTTTGCTGTTGATTTTGTGGAATAGTGAATCTGTTTTCGTCCAAGCAAGATGAGTAAATGCCTGCTCATATTTAGCCTAGAACTACAACAACCATCATGTTCGCACACAGCGCACACAACACCTCTGCGCTTACTCACGATTTCAATCAACATGGGGACAGGAGAGCTGTCAGTCAATAAATGTGAAAACAAAGTAACTTGCATTACTTATTTGAAAAAGTAACTGTAAATTTAAAAAGTAATGCGTTATTTGAAAAAAGTAATCTGATTACGTAACTCACGTTACTTGTAATGCATTATCCCCCAACACTGCCCATAATTACCGATGAAAAGCAGAGAGCTCAAAAGGAGAGATGTGTTCGAGGAAGATGAGGATGAGTCTGTGTTTCTGCTCTTCCAGCTGCCGGTGTGTGGCCACTCGCATCTCCAGACTGCACCAGTCACTACGCAGATAGCGGCGGCTGATCAAACACACTGTACACTGACTGCTGTAGATACTCTCGCTGATGTTGTCCATGATATCTTTTCCCACCTACAAGATGTTCGCAATGAGACTACATCTTGAAAATGGATAAACTGATAATGCTTATAAAAAGCAGGTACCTCAACAGCTCAACTACTTAAATTCAGAGGATCAAATAGAACATCATTTCATTTCATTTTTATACACCTCACCTCAAAGTCTCTGTTGTGCAAACAGAGCCTCAATCTCGGGTTCCCTTGTTCCTCCAGCCGAGGAGCCATCTCCCCCAGAACCCAGGCTTCGTCTCGGCTACAGAAAGACACAAAGGCATCGTACTGCATCTCCTCGATCTCCTGGAGTCTTCTCCTCCTCTTATGCCACTGCCTGCCAAACCTCCTCTCCACCCATCCTTTCTGGCGGAAGAAGAGGACTACGCAAGGCCAGCGAGCAAAACGATATCCAACGGCTGCCGACAGCAGAAGACAAATGCTGCCAGCTGTGGCTACATAACAAATGTACTGTGCGTCAGTCTGACATAGCTTCTCCATGGTAGCCAAGAAATTGAGTTTCTTATAGTGCCAGACACACTTCTGCTTCTGCAAGTAGATAACCTGGACTTTTTCCGTGCTCTCTGCCCAATCAAGGATCCAGCCACTAACACAACTGCACTGAAAATCCACTCGGTCAAGAACAAATGCTGTTAGTGCTGGCAAAACTTCAAACACACCGTCAATCAAGATCAGAGGATGGTCGCTGTAGAGACGCAACAGTTGCAGAGATGTCAGATCTTTAACCATACTCTCAGTCAGGAAGCTGAGATGGCAGTTTACCAGCACTAGGGTTTGGAGTTGTGTTAGGTTCCTGAAGACACTTCCAGTTTCTGTATAATTGAAAAAGTTCAGGTTGATGAGCTTGAGACGCTTGAGACGGTGCAGTGTATTGATTTTAGTGTAACTGAGATGTGCTCCTTCAGCTTCTCCTGAGATCTCAAAAGATTCCACGTTTGGGAAATAAGGTGCCATGAACTCGTTCTTGCATATGAAAAAGGTGCAATTCACTTTCAGCTCTTGAACTGCCTTGAAAACAGAAGTTTTACAGTCCACAAAATCCAGCCTGTCTCCATTTAACTCCAGAAGAAATGTTCCCTTGGGCTGTGGTGTACTTCCCATGTAAAAAGTTGTTCCATAATGTGCATCGATTCTTAGTCGTTGTATTTTCGGTGGAAACCCATGAAAAATCATATTTAGATGCAATGTATAAACATACTCCAATCTACCAAATGACAGTTCACGAAGCTCCCGCTGGTCCCGAAATGTTCCGTCCTCAATAGACTCAATGACGTTATCATCGATAAGCAGGATTTCCAAAGCCTGAAGAGATCTGAAATCCTTTGCAGTAAGCTGTGAAATTTTGTTCGAATCAAGCTTGAGAATTTTAAGGTGATGCAAACCACGAAATGCATTCAGCTGTAGGGTTTTTATGGTATTTTTACTGAGAAAGAGTTGCTCGAGAAAAGGCATACAAGCAAACTGGTCTCCGTCAATTTCTTTAATTGAGTTTCCGGTGAGGTCTAGTGAGGTTAAGGACCACACAGTCCCATTCACACCAACACAGAATGGTGCTTCTTTCAACTTCATATAGGGCATTCGCAGTGTTTGCATACCTGCGTTTCCTGTCCAGAAACTAAAGTCCAGTTGGTCTACTTCCGAACTGCTCATGAATAACTTTGTCAATGTTGTCCCACAATCCTTTAAGTCCTCTGCAGACAATCTGTCTGTTGATGTATAAATGAGGCTGAGGGATTGAAGATGAAGGTTGGAGGCAAGATGACACAAATCTTTGAAGTTTGTTGAGTATTTTTCTACTGATGTCCCTGACAAACACAACTCACTGACTTTTCCAATCCCAGACTCCCAAATACTGTCCAAAGACTCGCCTTTGAACTCCAGAAAAAAGCTGGAGAGGTTCTGGAACACAACTAATGAGTTTGCTTGGATAATTTCGATACTGTTCCCTATTAGATAAAGGTTTCGAATCCCAGAAAGAACAGTCAGAGGCCAGGTCTTTGATCCCCCTGGACATTCTTTGGTCTCAATCGTTGAAATCCCACTTTCTCTAACATTCAGGTCCTTCAGATGGGACATTCCATCCGGAAGATAACAGAAAATATCACTAAGGTCCATTGCACAAGTTCTGGTAATGTCTAGTTTGATTACACTAACCAACGGATCAAATATACTGCTGGATACGTTGGATAACTTCAGACCTATCAGTGTCAAATCCTCTAAATTAGTCAAACCAGCAAATGCAAGACTTTCCATGGCAACGGATCTGCAAATGTTATCACTGAAATGCAGCCAGAGATACTTCAGATTGGGGAGTCCTGAAAATGCACCAGACTGAACCCTCGCAAGGCTTATACCATCTATTTGAAGGACTTCCAAAGAAGGTAAGTGTGAAAAGGCATTGGCAGGAATGCTTGTTATATCGCTGATGATGCAGAGGGATCTAACCTCATGACCTACCTCTGACAGATCAGTGCGAAGGTCTATAATATTGCAGTCTGTGTATGGACCCCTTCCTGGAAGATGGTTGCAGTGTGGAGTCTTGGGCATGTCTCTGATGAGATGCTCCTCAGTGGTTATGCAGCGTTTAGTTATAAAAGTAAAAACAACATTGCAGATACTTAAACCCAGTGCAAATCTCCACCAGAAGCTCGAGCAATCTGAGTCTGTCACACCCATTTTGAAGGAACTTTAAACAAATCTGTTCCTATGCCTTGACTCTGCAGAGTTTTCATTCGCATTTACCCTCACACTGCACTTGTTCAGACCCTGCATCAACTATTATTTCCCTCACTTCCTCTTTTACTGTGAAAAAAACAAGTTCTCTTTTTTAAACAAAACAAAAAAACACTCATTTCAAGCTCCGCCTCTTTGATGTGTAATTGTTTTCTCACTGAACCACCAGTTTGTCTTAATTATTCTTAAATGGGACATTTTTTAAACTGTTCCATCAAACAGACTTGAGAAAATAGGTAAAGTACAGATGAAAAATATCACTCCATATGTTCGATAAGGACATGTGGGACACTGATTTATGCATGAATTTCTTATAAAATATTATCTGATTTTCTTCAGAATTATGATAACACACACAGGTTTGCTTTGCTATCTTAGTGAGGACATTCCATAGACATAATGGTTTTTATACTGTACAAACTGTACATTCTATCCCCCTACACTACCCCTACCCCTAAACCTACCCATCACAGAAAACATTCTGCATTTTTACCTTTTTAATAAAACATTTAGTATGTTTTTAAAGCTATTTTAAATATGAGGACTCATGAAATGTCCTCATATTTCATTGTCGTAATACCAGTGTAATACCCATGTCATTATACAAATTTGTGTCCTCATAAATCACACACACACACACACACACACACACACTTCACAGTTCATTGACATTCATGCATAAATTCAGACTCTGTATGTTAAAATATGGTGCAGCACAGGAGGAACCGAGAAAACTGTTTTTTCTTTTCAGGAACTACAAAGTGATGTTGTGATGAAGAGATAAGTTTCACCAGCTTAGAACCGCATTCCAGTCACTGATGCAGGCCTCATTTTGAAGTTTTCCTAAAAATATACAAATCGTATAGCAAATAACTTTCACAGAAAAAAAACACATCATGCATAACCGCATGCACCTCTTTATTCTGTAAAAAGTTTTACAGCAAAAACATTTCCCACTACCAACATAACCATCTGAACTTCAGCAATTAAACTTAAAAAAGGCAAATTGCTTTAAGTATTACATTTATCTGTGTTGTGCTTTTTGTTACTATTTAGTGGTCTGTGACAAACTTCTACACGCTGCCTTTAAGTAGTTAGAGATTTTGCATTAGATAGTTCAACAAAGCACAGGTTCTGT
Organism: Ctenopharyngodon idella; assembly: GCF_019924925.1. Lineage (NCBI taxonomy): Eukaryota > Metazoa > Chordata > Actinopteri > Cypriniformes > Xenocyprididae > Ctenopharyngodon > Ctenopharyngodon idella. The sequence continues at coordinate 26,995,942 of NC_067235.1, read as the reverse complement.
GAAATCTGTAAATGTGCAAGCAGTTTTGCCTGACAGCGTATATAGTTCGACACAAGTGCAATAGGATTCAGATGAAAAACACATGTTACACACCTTAAAATGACAAACCTTCACTCACCATAAAACTAAGATGGCTGGCACTTTTCTTTAAGGATTTGCTTATATTTTTGTTGGCTATAGCAACACATTTTTTATCAATTACAAAAGGGCCAGACAATACAGGCATGTTATTTACTAAAGTTCTCCTCCATTAAAATTAATAATTAATGGTGAAACTCTCAAACAAATAAAAAAACAATGGGTTTTAAGTCCTAACCCTAATGACAAACAAAATAATTTAAAGAATTTAAAAAAAAAGCAGAGCATAATAAAAATTATGAACATTAATAAAACTCTAACATAGTCTATCAGAACAATTCTATTCAATATCTGTACACAGAGTATAAGCCAAGTAAGATCTTAAAATGCACATGGATAGTTACGTGACTACTTTAAGAGACAAAATAAGAACATTATCACAAATGAGCTTTGACTGTAACTCTCACACTCAACACTGAACTACATTCTTCTGATGAATATTCCCAGACAAATATTATATTTGTGCGAGATGTGCCAGGTCTTAAATATACACCTGATGTGCCATAACTCATAACAGTAGATCAGTCCCAAGAAAACTCAGTTCCTGACATCATTCCCTCTGTCAGCATGTTTTCCTGGAGCTGGATTCAGGAATATCTTGACAAAATGATCAATCATTTTAATGATAAAATGATTTGACTTTGTCTGATTGTATACTAACCTTCAATTGAGGTTAAATTTTTCTTATATTACAACAAACAGAATACTACAAATCTTACAGATAAATTTATTCAAATATTAATTTTTTTTTTTTTTTAAATAGCAAGCACCTCATCATCTCTAAAAGGGTTTTCTGTCTCTTTCTCGGCTGATAACTAACTTTAATCTAGAACAAACATCCAACAAACTTACAAGTATGCTAGATTATTAAAGTAAAATATACTGTAGTAGTAATATGTATTATGGATCTAGTATTATAATGCTTAATATTAAAATATTTGAATGGTCCCATGTATTTTTTTTTAAACATCCTTGCAGTCTATATCCTAATTTGAAGATGACATTTACAATGATTTTTAACATTTTCCAAAATTTTAATTCTCTGTCAGTTTTTTTTTTTTTTTTTAAAGAACCATCTTAAGAAAAACAAAAGATTCTTAAAAATTCTTGTTGGTAAGACACAATATTCTTAACATTTCTTAAAACAGAAAATAATAAGAAAATAAAAGTTACAAGTTTCATTCTTAAGAAAGTTTCTTGAATCCAGCCCCAGATCTATAGATGACAGAGCAGGCGACTCATATTGTATAACATGTTCAGATAAAGGTAAAAATGACAAGTGAGAAGAACAGTGTTTAAAGAAGGACACCATCATCACTGAGGCCTTACAGTAGTGCTTTATCTATGAAAAGAAAAAGCAAAGCCTTAATGATCAAAATGAATATGCTCTTTAGAAATGACACTCCACATTATTAAGCAGGAAATCAGGCCCGATAGTTTCCAGATGTACCTTTCACCTTGAGGATTCTTCAACCTTTCACTCTTCCGCTCTCTTTCTTCTGCTCTCCCTTCCTCTCAACCTTCCTCACTTCCTTTGGAAGTGCAAATTTCTCCATTGCCTCCTTTTCAAATTCCTCCATCTCATCGTCATCATCGTCATCGCTCTCCTCTCTCTCGCTGTCGCTGTCTTCACCTTCAGCCATGTCCTCCAGAATGTCCCCCACATCTTCCACAAACTCACTGAACGGCATCTGATCATGAGCGAACACTCCATCCGTGAAGAACTCCTTCACCAGCTTACGGAGCTCTTCTTCCCTGGAGGTCTGGTCCTCGGCATCCTGGAGCTTGTTCAGGTAGGATTGGAGAAGTGTTTCGAAGTCCTGCAGGCCGACTGGAGAGAGCCCCTCGACTCGAGCGCAGTCTGCCACACCGCTGCACGTCTCCCGCTGCCCATTATAGTGCTGTATCCGCTCTCTCTGTTTGCTCCAATAGTTCTCATGGTCGGAATGGTGATGGGAGGTTGTCTCGTGTGGTGCTCCATGCCCATGTCTCTCCTTCTGCTGTTTCTCCTTTTCATTAGTACTCCTTTTCCCCTCATTTTTATGGTAGAATGCCTTGTTTTTTTTCTCCTCCTTTATTCCCTCTCTTTTCCACTCTTCATCTTTTGACTCTCTTTCTTTCTCTCTCCAATGCTTTTCCTTCATTTCTTTTCCACCAAACTCTCTCTCTCCTTTCCATTTTTTCTCTGTTTTATCATTGTGTTTTCCCTCACTCTTTTCCTTTCTCCACTCCTTTTCACCTTTCCATTCATCTGTTTTTTTTTCTTTCCGTTCTTTCTGTTCATTCCCAGCACTCTGTTTATCGCTTTTCCAGTCTTTGTCATCTTTCCTCTCCCCTCTCAGTTTCCATTCCTTTCCCTCTTTCCCTTTCTTTTTCCCAGTATCCTTCCAGTCCTTTTTGTCTCCCCTCCTCTCATCCTGTCCAACATGTTTGTCTTTCTTCCCATTTTTATCTTCCTTCCATTCTTTTTTCTCTTGCCACGCTTTGAAATCTTTCTTGTCTTCACTTTCTTTCCCCAGTTTACCATCATCTCGTTTTTTGTCCTTTATCCCCTCTTTTCTCTTCCCTGATTTACCTTCTTCTTGGTGGCTTTTATCTTTTTTCCAGTCCTTCTGTTCTTTAGTATGTTCTCCCTCAGTTCCTCGCTTGCTCCTTTCTTTGTCTTCTTCCTTTTTTCCACTTTTCTTCTTTTTCCATTCTTTGTCTCCTTTGCTTTGTTCCTTCTCCTCACTCTTTTTGTCCCAAGTCTTCCTGTGCTTCATGTCTTGTCTTTCTATGGGCGGTACATCTCTTTTGTCTCCAGCAGGGGGAATCTGAGAGGCTGCAACGGGATGCACAGGTTCTGCTCCTTCTGGAAGAGAGTTAAGATGGAGTTTTATTTAATTTTTAAAATACATATATTTTCAATACACAAAAAACAAAAATAGAATGTAGCAACAGTTTAAAAAAATATTATATATACATATATGTAAGCAATAAGGTAAGAGAGGCTGTGCTGTATCATGAATAAGTCACAGCTGAAGAGCTTCAGCCTTGACTTATTCACGATACAGCACTAGCATCGAGTACCTTATTGCTTTTATAAAAAAGTAAAATCACTAAAAGCAAATAATCCCTGACCGTAAAAAGCAACAGAAGTTACATTATTACGCCATTAGATGGCAGCAAAGACTGTCTTTATGAATGTGTCAGTCAGTAGCAAAGACTTTTATATTGAAAAGACTGAACTGTTGTGAACACGGAACAAGACGCAACTGACGAATGCTTTGACTAGCGCTGTCAGTCACGGGAAAACCCCTTAACTGATAAAAGGACAAGATATTGCAGCGGACATTTAAACAGATTTTTTATTATGAACACAGGACTGACCTGAAGGAAAATGCTAAATCTAAATGCAGGTAATAAACTCGATCACTCTATCTCTTTCTCACAATACTCTTCTACAAAATACAGTAAGCTTCAATGAACAATATAAATTGAGAATAAACTGTTTACGTTGCTAAGTGTGGTTGCAAAGGGTGTTGTGATGTGTAGTGATACATAGAACCGTTGGGTGAAGCGGTCATAGCCGTGTTTTATGAGTATGAGGTCTCTGCGGAACAAAAGTGGGCATTTCTGTATTTGTGGGTGTTTTCAAACTGGTGGGTGTTTATAAATCATGCAATGAAAATGATCCCCTTCACCCGACCCCACCCCTAAACCCTACCCACACTCTGACGTGGGCAAATCAGGTAACGCTCTCAAAAACGCACCGCACCTGTGCTCTGTGTGAGCTGTGAAACTTTGGCTCTCAGGTGCTCCAGTTCTCTCTGCAGTGATGGCAGGGCCTCCAGCTCTTTCTTTGCTCTCACATTTTCTTCTTTCATTCTCTCATTCTCTTGCTCCAGCTCCTTCTGAAGAGCAGGTACTCTGTCTAGTTCTCCTTTTATCCTCTGGTACTCCTTCTCCAGCTCTTCTCTCCTCACACGCTCTTTCTCTCCCACCTCTGCCAGAAGCTGTGCTGCTTTCAGTTCACCTTGATGTTGCTGAGTTTGCAAACAGGGCAAATAATGAACAGTGAACAACTGAAACACTTTAAAGGGGCCATACATTGGAAATCTAAAGTTTCCCTGCTCCTTTGAAATATAGAAGACAATGATGTAATACAGAAATAGCCTTATTGCATGTAACAGTCGAGCCAAAGTAAATTACAACAGCGTTTGGAGGCCTTGAGGAACAGAATAAGAGATCATTTATACTCTCAGGTGTTTTTGGTCCATGTTGTTGGTCCATTTAGCATGGATCTGCACATGTCTGTACCTGAAGTTGTGCCTGTAGTACCAATATTTGCTGATCTTCCTTTGCCTGTTTGTTTAAAATATCTGGAGGCTGAAGACCAACAGGTGTGTCTCTGGAGACTTCAGGGTTGAGCCACTCCTATCACACACAAATACATCTACAATTCAAAAGGCTAAATAATACTGACTAAAATATAAAGTGTAGGTCTGCAAAAAAAAAAAACAAAAAAAAAACACATAAAACAGAAAAGCAAATGATCTGACCTGATTTGTTGGATCCTTCAGCTCTTTAACATCCATGTCTGCTTCTGAGAGGAAAATGCAAGTAAAAATAACATGACAAAAGCATACTTGATCATATATAATCATGAAAAAAGCAACATAGACCAATGTAAAGAAGCTGGGGAAATTAACATGAAGCTCTCAATAATAGGGATGATAGGATCACACAGAAAGCATGCGGTTGCAGCACTGCATGCAGTGTTCAGAATTTAATCTATAATAATGTGTTTGATTCGTTTTGTAAATGTATGCATCATTCATATCACTAATCTGATATGGTCTTTCAATCTTTCAGAGTTGTTCAGAGTTGTTGTGCATCCACTTGGCATTGCAGAAAATTAATGCTGCACAAACAATTTCAGTGCCCAGAAAACAACTCTCAATTTTACATATTCAGCCAGTTTCACAGAGAAGGCTTAAGCCTAGTCCTAGACTTAAATGTATGCTTGAGCTGTTTTAACTGAAAGCAACTTGAACAGACATCTTAAAATATGTCAGTGTCATTGTTTTGTCTCAAGATGCACATCAGTAATGTTTTTTTTTTCTAAGGCACATTTATAAAAGCTACTTAAATGCCCTAATTGAACTAAGGTCTAAGGTCTGGCTTAGTCTAAAGCCCTGTCTGTGAAACCGTCCATTTAGTATTATTCAAAATAAGGATATTATGTACACAAAAAATACAAAAATAAATTATTAAGTTAAATAATACAATTACAATAAATAATACACTTATTATTAGATGGTAATGAAGCATTAAAATGTTTTATAAAATGTCTGATATCAATATATAGTCAGTTATTAAAATATTTTGTGGGGTGCTGAAAATATTTTAGGCTATAAAATATTTTGAGTCACATACAGCGAGAGATGAGCTTGTATCAGTGATTCTCAACCAGGGAGCACACTAGGGTGCCTCAAGATATATTAAAATGATGAAAAATAAGACAAAAAATAAGCTAAAACCAAAATAATAATAAGAATAAATACTAACCATCTTAAACCATCTTTTTTTTTTTTTTTTTGCTGTTGTCTTAACTTAGAGGAACCAGGGATTGCATACATGGAAAACCTGGATATACGGTATGAGGCAGCCTAAGTTTAAAAACGTGATTTCTAGGTTGAGAACCAGTGGTTCATATCTAGCACATGCATGTTTTCAACAGCAGCAACTATTCACCAGCAAATTACTTTGAGCTAATTATCTTACAGCTCCATTGAAACACACACACACACACACACACACACACACACTCTCTCTCTCTCTCTCTCTCTCCTTCTACCACCATCCAGGTCCATGTTTACTTAGCTATCTAAATGGGGACATTCCATAGACGTAATGGTTTTTATACTGTACAAACTGTATATCCTATCCCCTTACACTAACCATACCCCTAACCCTACCCATCACAGAAAACGTTCTGCATTTTTACATTTTTAAAAAAGCCTTTAATTACTTTATTTTTATAACAGTTTTACAAATGAGGATGTCCCTAAAGGGAGGTTTTTGGAGATTATGTCAGGTTTTGGTCACTTCTGGGTACAAATTTGTCCCCAAAATATAGTTAAGTAGCTACATGCACACAAACCGTACACACACGCACACACTCTCTCTCTCTCTCTCTCTCCTCCTACCACCATCCAGGTCCATGAGAATACCTGTGGAACAACACACCTCAGTCTCAGACACAGGAACATATTCAAATTCACTATCTGATAAGGGCCTCTGTATAGGTACATTTTGGTCACATGATCCCTTTTATAACAAACCATATTCATTATCAGTTTGTCCAGGAGTCTTTACAGAGATTGATAACCATCATTATCTCAAACAATCACATTTGTAAGTATGCAGTTCATGTATACGTCTCTAGTGACTGATAACCTAATAACGGCATTGTCTTTACTAGGCATCAAACTGAAAAAATGGAATTCACATTCAAATTTAAACTTGGTAAGTTTTAGGATTTTTAAAAAAAAAAGTCACTCAAATTGTTATGCTGATAATATATAATTTGTAATGATTGACATTTTATTTTAAATAAGAATAATGCAAAAAGAAAGCTTTTTTTTAATGATCCCTAACCTAAAGCCCCACTCTTTAGTGCTGAATATGGTAATTAAATAAGTATCTAATAAGTATTATTAAAATTATACATTTATTACTATTTGATTATCTGAACATGCTAATGAATCCAGAAAATATGTGGCTATATGTGGCCTTATGTGTTTGTATTGTGAATGTGGATGTGCAAATGTATTGTATAGCACTATGTGAAGTGACCTTGAGCTATGAAAAGGCGCTATATAAATAAAACTTCTTCTTCTTCTAGTGATCTTTAGACCAAAAGCCTCAAATGAAAAAGAGTGTGAAAACAGGAGCGTCATGCTCACCCGAGAAAAAAATGGTTCCTAGTCCTAGAAGAATGACAGCTGCAAGGATGCACTTGTTCAAAGAAAAGACTGTTTCCTCCTCTCTTTGAGGGGGCTGAAAGTCTTCCTCCTCTTCCTCTTCATCATCATCTGCCTCAGTCTTGTCCAAAGAGCTCAGGTGGGAGATTTTTCTCTTTCGTAAACCATCCCACTCCTTCCTGTTTGTCTCTAACACTTCTTTAGACTCTACACAAAAACAGGGCATATGAGTATTAGGAGATATTCAGTATATACTAAAAGCATGGTTTTTACACAAATACACAATCTAAACAAACAACCTTTTTACAGCTGGTTAGTACAGCAGCCATGTCGCTGTTTTTTAAAATAGTTTAGGAGGGCCTTTATGAATGCTTCATATGTGTGTGTATAATAGCTAACATTATTTGTACAACTAGGAGATGAACATCCTTTTTTGGCCCTGGAACATATGATTAACCATTCACTAGTGTCCTCTGATTGTAGGGTTAGGGTTGTCTGGTGAGGCTCCACTCGTGTACTGAGACTAAGGCTCTATTTCTGGAACTCCCCACAGTCACTTCATCAGTCTGGTCTGCTGCTTCAGTGAACTAGCATTAAACTCTCTCACTGCACATTAGCAAGATGACTAAAACACGCCATACTGTAGCATTTCCAAACAAGATTATCATACATTCACAATACCGTTTAAAAGTTTGGTGACAGTAAGATTTTTTTGGAAAGAAATGAATACTTTTATTCAGCAAGGATGCATTAAAGGATTAGTCCACTTTCAAATAAAAATTTCCTGATAATTTACTCGCCCCCATGTCATCCAAGATGTCCATGTCCTTCTTTCTTCAGTCGAAAAGAAATGAAGGTTTTTGATGAAAACATTCCAGGATTATTCTCCTTATAGTGGACTTCAATGGTTGAAGGTCAAAATTACAGTTTCAGTGCAGCTTCAAAGGGCTTTAAACGATACCAGATGAGGAATAAGGGTCTTATCTAGCGAAACGATTGGTCATTTTCTAAAAAAATAAATAAATACGTTTTCCGTAAGTTGAATGGTGAATGGACATACAACGTAAGCTTTTTGGAGAATACGGAAGGCGGTCTGGCGGAAGCACTTGTGAGGCGATCATTGTGACCGATTGTTTCGCTAGATAAGACCCTTATTCCTCGTCTGGTATCGTTTAAAGCCCTTTGAAGCAGCACTAAAACTCTTCAACTGTTTGTTCAACCAAAGTCCACTATAAAGGAGAATAATCCTGGAATGTTTTCATCAAAATCCTTAATTTCTTTTCGACTGAAGAAAGAAGGACATGGGCATCTTGGATGACATGGGGGTGAGTAAATTATCAGGAAATTTTTATTTGAAAGTGAACTAATCCTTTAAATCTGTCAAAAGCGACAGTAAAGACATTTATAATATTTCAAAAGATTTGTGTTTCAAATAAATGCTGTTCTTTAGAACTTTCTTTTCATCAAAGAATCCTGAAAAAAAATGTATCATCATTATTTCCACAAAAATAAATTTCTTGAGCAGAAAATAAGCATATTAAAATGATTTCCGAAGGATCATGACCGGAGTAATGATTTCTGAAAATTTTGCTTTGACATCACAGGAATAAATTACATTTTACAATATATTAAAATAGAAAACGGTCATTTTAAATTGTAATAATATTTCACAATATTACTATTTTTACTGTATTTTTAAACAAATAAATGCAGCCTTGCGGAGTATAAAAAAACTTTGCAAAAACAAACTTTTGAACGGTAGTGTATGTTGTTACACAAGCTGTTTAAAGCACCACAGCCAAAGTCCTACAATGATTTTGCTGTAGACTCATACCTTCCTTCAAATTACATATAAACACCGTAAATTTAATAAACTAAAGACAAACATTGATTTACCATCTTAGACCATTTAAAAAGATTTGGGAAATAAATACAGAATGAAGTCTGTAGTGTTTTCATGATGCAGGTACAAGCAAATGTTCACTTAAACAAGAGGGGAAAACACATAGAGAATGATGCATCCAAAATGTAATCAGAGTTGACACGCTGTATATATAAATAAAGAACAACATTAAACAGAAATCAAGCTGTCAAGCTGCCAGTGCCAGGAGAAACTGGGCTCTCTGAGTGACCTGTAAGGGCTTCTCGCTCCTCATGGTCAGTGGTCCAGGAGCTGACGTCCTCAACAGTGGCACTGACAGAGCTGGGGTCTTCATTGACATGTGCCACATTCAGCTGCGCCCGACCCTCACTCTCTGGAGATGTTACCTGGCAAACATTTGGTAGATCAACAGAATTTACAATATGATGTAAAATTTGTTATGGCCATCAGGATTTGAGATCATCTGACGAATTTATTTAAGGAAGGACACCTGAGTTTCCTGTGCTTGTTCTGACCCATGGGTGAGCGCTGGGTCCAACTGCAACTGTGATGATGTCTCTGTCTCTGGCTGGTGAGCAGACGCTTCAGAGGAGTGCTTCTTCAGGTCACTGTTGGTCTCCGATGGGGGCTCAGGTGCTTTTGAGAGCTGCCCCTCGACCTTAAGACCTTCAGCTACCGGACCCACATTCTCAACTCCAGACTCCTGGACATGAAAAGTGTCTCTGTCAAACAAATCTAATCTCCTCTATAATTTTAGCATTGTCTTGACACAATATCCTACAAAGTGAGTAGGAGTTTATTTCATTGTGGGTCAATGACATTTAAGAGTGTCTATGATGAAGGAAAAATCTAGTTTAAAAATAAGCTCTGAAAAATGTTGGATTCATATGATTTTTAAAAACTGTTATACCATTTTCAAGAAAGGATTAAATTTAATGATTCTAAAAATGTCATGTGGTGTGACCAAGTAATAATAACATACAGTATTTTCCAAATAGGAATATGTACATCTGAATCATTTTCAATATGGTTTTTACATCTATTTTTCAATGTTAATGTATAATAATGTTATATGTAATGTGTTTAAACAAGTTTCAGTAGTTAAATAACACTTCAAAGTTTTTTAATTCATTTTTTGACTGTTTTTATGTCAGGCGGTACAACCAAGCACTTGTCCCACCTGACATGGAAAGTGTGCTTAACCATACTTGAAATTATCAGTTTTTTTTACCAGTATTTGAGAGAGATCTACAAACATTTTCACTCTGCAACAAGGATCAGTTAGGGTCCTCTGGATAATGCATTATCATGTTATTACGTTGTCAATTCATAATAAAAGAGTCATGTTTGCAGTTGTGCCACCCTGACATTCAAATTGCTGGACAATTTTTTTTTTCAATTTTCTCAACAGCTTTAAAACTACTGATATTTATAAAATGTTTTTATATGAAATGTTTCGAACCTAAAATGATGCCATAGTATTTCGTTTTTAATTTTTTATCATTAAGACACCATTTTAAATAGTTTTCTTAGTCTGTTCATTTATTCAGACAGTTGAACCGCCTGACATTTTGAGGGTGTAAGATAAAAAAACATAAAATAATATGTATTATTTAAACGTACTTAAAATGAATTCAAACTAAATAGGTTTTATAGAATAAGGTGATATATGTCACGAACTTCTCAAATTATTTTAAAAGGAAATAATGCACTCGGACACAAACATGTAGACGTCATGTCATTGACCCACCTATTCATTTTAACTTAGAAATGAAAAACATAATCATCAACGTAATGTCACTGACCCTTGTATCAAGACATGAATGCATCAACATGAACATTTTCAAACCTCAAAGACTTCCACCCCTGCGTCTGACACTAAAACGCACCTTTACCACTGGGGTAAGAACAGTCCAGCTGTTGCCATTGGCACTGTTGCTGTTTTCAGACATTGCCCCCTAGCGGCTCCGTCCAGCAACTGCAAAACACACAGTAAGTGTTCTTGAGCACTTCAGAAAGTCATCAGCTTTATTTCAGTGACAAATCAACAGACAATATAATAAAAATTTAAGCTTAAACTGTATTGCGGGTTGAGTTTCATTGCATGAGTCCATTACATTGCGTAAAGGACATGTAAAAGAACTTTGAACATGTATAATACTACTGTTTTGCATACATCACATATGCTGTCATTAGACATTTCAGAATTCAAATGGACGATGTTTATATAATAGAGATGGCAGTGAGTGAGTTCAATGAGGACGGGGACTTCACTTCAGGCCTCTGTTAGTGAAAAAAGCAAAGGAGTGAAGGAGAGAGTGAAAAGCTGGAGGTGTTGTGAAAGAGTTTTCACTTCATTAGTATTATCCTTGTGGTTTCCCATTGGTTGCACCACCGGTTCCCTGGCTGTTAAATATCTTGGCACAGAACTGTGTAACTAAGGACGTCAAGAGAAGCAGCACTAAAGGCATTAATGCAAGAAGAGAATGGTGGAGTTATACTCCTGCTGACAGCACTGACAAAACAAAGCAATGGACCTACTGCTCACTACCAGAATACCAGTGAGAGAAGCGAGACTGATGTGGGCTACTTTTCCAAGTGGGCCAAAGTCTTATAATCATTTCAATGATTTACAGCAACTTATTCAAACATTCTTCCATTTGTGCTAAATCTTATGAATATTCAGTAGATCTGGATATTAAGTAGATCTGACAAAGAATGGGAGCCAGTTAAGCCAAAATTTCAAAAATGAAAGAGGCCTAATCACAGACGTACCACTTTGTGACACACTTCACTCTTTAATAAGGATCTTCTTCCTTTCGCAGTAATTTGGGTCTGCTAATAATGTGACTCCCATGAGAGTTTTTTTTCAATGTAGCCATGAGCCATGAGAGTTGTTGAGGATCTAGAAGAATGTCTGAAATAGATAACAGCTAAAAATAACACAGAAAGAAGCACAAAGTGCACCTAACTGAACTGGTATTATCCGAGAGAATTCTGTTACGAAATTGGAATTTAATGTTTATATAAACGAATAATTATAAAAAAATATTATAATACATTATTTTTGTAAATGATTTAACTATGTCACAAGCTTAAAATATTGACAATACTGCAGCAACAGTTACTACTAGTTTCTCACAAAGCAAAAACAGGGGATTGTTATTTTTGAAAGCTTAAATAAAGTTGGAAGGGGTTCCATATTAATGTAATTGTAATTGTAATTACAAGCAATGAATAATAACAATTACTGATTATCATTTCACAGAAGCAACAATAACTGAAAACTATGATTACCATGGTAACGTTAAATGTTTAGATTTCCCATATGATTAAACGGTTAGATTATCCCACAGTTTAGCCCAGATTTAAAAGGAAAAGCTTCATTAGTTCGTCTGCATCAGTCTTATCTCTCTCATCACCTCATCCGAAATAAAATGCCCATACAAGGAAACAACTTCACGTTATGAGGACACCAGCACATCTATTACTTTCAAGCGTCATGAATACTACACTGCACGCCATCGTATGTTCTCTGTGTGTTTGTATGTTACAAGGATGTTGGACGTCTGTGTACATTTTAAGCAGAGGCAGCTGTCAAAATGGGAGTGTTCAATATAAACCCCGCAAGCAAATGTCCTAGGCGCAGTTTACATACATGCACATGCCGGAAATACAGAAAAAACAAGCTGACGGGTCTAACAAATGGTTTATGTGAGTTTGGTTAAATATGAAAAATGTCAAAAAGTATCAAACAGAAGCATACCTGGTAACTCTGAAGCACCTTTAATACAGGTTTTATTTCCACTACTTTCTCGTGTCTTGTGCAAAGTTGCAAACTCCAGTGTGCAGTTTTGTCTCCGACACGCCTTCTGTCTGTAAAGTTTTCCGCCAATCAGCGCTTGCCGTTCAGCTATGTCCCGCCCACATGCTGCCTTCTCCACCAATGACAGCATACTTTATCCTCCGTGCTTCAAAGCACTTTTTTTTTGTGACTGACAAACACAGGTGACATGAAAATGAGGAGCATATGCTCAAACAAATGGGAAAAGGATCCGAACAACCCTCCATCCATATATATTAGACTTGTGTAGGCTACGAAAAATCATAGAGAGGTGTCCTATTACTTTAATTAGGCCTATTTGTTTTCATTAATTATAATATTTGGACTTTTTTTGTTTTTTTTGTTTTATAGTTTCAAAAGCAAGGACTGTTTGGAGCAAAATCACTTGCTCTAACAGATTAAAAATGTTTGTGATGTTTTAAATGAATCAAAAAGAGACCATAATTTTATAAAGAGACCAGAGTTTTTATTCTGTAGACTTTTGAAAGAGATCTGAGCCATATTTGAGGACGTCAGTATTACTGTGCATGTGCTTATATCACTTTTCGACTTTAGTAAGCAACCACTCAGAATACCCTATCTGCATATTAACATGCTACAACCACATCATTAGCACCTGTACAAAAAATGATGCCATAACAACCACCCAAAAGCTTTGTGGTGACGAGTGTTGCATTAGCAAGCACAAGCACAACCTACATTTTCTTCTGAAGTTCTACAGACAAGTGACTCTACATTGACTTGAGTTTATATAGTATTTATTCTGATAGAGCCTATATAATATGCTACTTCCTTTGTAACCATTTGTGTACAATGTTGAGTATGTATTATAATGAGCATATTCATGGCATGTTGTATTTGCATATATTTTTAATACCTTACACAGTCATGGTTTGACTTTGTACCCTACATTTTAAACATTTAAAAAGCATCAGGACCTCTTCGGGTTTTTTTTATATATATTTTTATTTATTGCACAGTTTTCTCAAACAGTCTCTTTTAAAACATGTTTGAATAATGCTTTAAACTGCATTAATACAGCAGCCTCTAATGCTTGTAAGGCATGTGCGTTTATGCATGTGTAAAGAGATCTGAAATCAGGCCAAAGCATCAACACATCTGTGATGAAACATCCACTGGCTCAAAAACTCTGAAAAAAGAAAAGGAGACATCATAAATAACACTGTATATCTGCTTTAAATATGATCTGGCAATTAATATACTGGTTTAGTAACATGATATTTACAGAATAATATAATCACTAGATTTTGGGGGTTGCCTGGGGCGCCCTCTATAGGTAGCATCAGCAGACTGCACACAATTAAACAAGGTCAAGGCCAAACGTCTGTGACTGTGAGCCCTCGTTTTGTTCAATAAATGTTTGAATCATCGATATAAATGAACATTAAATATTGCTTAGCATTAATATCTTATAGTCCTTTAAACCTGACATTTAAATTACTTCCTTTTTGTAGTCATACAGCTTAACATATCAAAATCAGTCAACACTGTTAATATTGCTATTGTTAAAAAAATAATAATAAAAAAAAAAAACTATTAAAAACCCCTTTCTGTAATTGAAATAAAGCTGAAACAAAATATAGAACTGAAAGCCAATTCAAAATTTTTTTATAAATAGTAGACTATAATAGTATACTTAAATAACAATGATTGTATATGCTACGTTGGTATACATGCTCACAATCATTTTTTCATGTCTTTCCACACCCGTAAGACCTTCGTTCGTCTTCGAAACACAAATTAAGATATTTTTCATAAAATCTGATGGCTCAGTGAGGCCTGCATTGCCAGCAAGACAATTAACACTTTCAATGCCCAGAAAGCTACTAAAGACGTATTTAAAACAGTTCATGTGACTAAAGTGGTTCAACCTTAATGTTATGAAGCAACGAGAATACTTTTTTGCACCAAAAAAAACAAAATAATACTTTATTCAACAATATCTAGTGATGGGCGATTTCAAAACACTGCTTCATGAAGCTTCGAAGCTTTACGAATCTTTTGTTTCGAATCAGTGGTACGGAGCCTGTATCAAACTGCCAAAGTCACGCCCCCAATGGTGAACCATTGAAATTTCGAAACACTTATGATGTAATGAAGCCTCAAATCACGTGTCTTTGGTAGTTTGATACACGCTCTGAACCATTGATTCGAAACAAAAGATTCGTAAAGCTTCGAAGCTTCATGAAGCAGTGTTTTGAAATCGTCCATCACTGGATAGTCGTTATTTGGTTTTTGGCGCACAAAAAAGTATTCTAGTCGCTTCATAACATTAAGATTGAACCACTGTAGTCACATGATCTGTTTTAAATATGTGTTTAGTAGCTTTCTGGGCACTGAAAGTGTTAATTGTTTTGTTGGCAATGCAGGCCTCACTGAGCCATCAGATTTTATGAAAAATATCTTAATTTTTGTTCCGAAGATGAACGAAGGTCTTACGGGTGTAGAACGACATGAGGATGAGTAATTAAGCAGTCTTGTTACCTCCAACATACCTGTAAAACCTTTGTTTTACCTTTCTTTCAGTCAATCCATGATCTCTTTGATGCACCAGCAGCAGAGCAGGAAGTAGAGGCACTCTTTAAGAGACTGGATAACTCCATACGCCACATTTCCTCCCAGTATGCCCTTGCCATGGCCCATCCTCATAGCTGCATCTCTCAGGTTTTGGCCCAGTGAGGAGGGCATGGCCTGGGGCAGCGGGCGCTGTGGGTGCATCTCTCTCCAACGCTCCACGGTCGACTGGAGAGCGCGAGCAATACTTGAAGGGAGGAACTGGAGGAGAGCGGGCCAGGTCCTTGTTTGCCGCGGCGTGTTGTGGGTCTCCACTTTTTCCTTCAACCGTAACCTCTCTTCAGATGAAACCCTGAAGCGAACTGTGTTCCCGCTCTATGCTCTGACAGGGAAACACGGACCCAGTGCCCCCTGCCTTTTATTCAGCTGTGGAAAATGCCAGCTAAGTGTTCACTGTTATTGCACAATGGCCTCACAAAATCTCTCATCTACCTATTGTTCATCTCTAATTCCTCTACTGTCCACTGAAAGGTCCTGAATGACGGTCAAAATATTCCCCTATAGTGCACACACAAATACAGATAGTCTTTTCTCATGTTATTTATTCAGTAATAATATGATCAGTGTGATGTAGGAAATTAATGATATCACTTTAAGGTCTCATTAGTAAACGAATTAGCTAACATGAACTAACAATGACCAATTAAAGCATAATCTTTGTTAACGTCTAGTTGTTCATTGTTTGTTCATGTTAGTTAAAAGTTCATTATCAAATATTAACAAACAGTACTTTAGATTTTGAAAATGCATTCACTCTTAAAAATAAAGGTTCTTTATTGGCATCACTGGTTCCACAAAGAACCTTAAACATATTTTCATCACACAAAAGGCTCTTTATGGTGGAAAAAGGTTCTTTTGATTATTAAAACGCTCTTTACATTAAGAAAAAGTGGTTTCTTTAAGAACTTCACTAAAAAGTTTTTTGGGGAACCTAAAATGAATCTTCAGTGGCATCCCTGCGGAAACCTCCTTTGGAACCTTTATTATTAAGAGTATATTAAAGTTGATTAATAAATGCTGTAGAAGTATTGTTCATTGTTAGTTCATATTAACTGAATTCACATAGTTAACTAATGTTAATAAATGAAACCTTAGAAGAAGCCTGTTATGGCCATTATAGCAATAAGAATCTGAGATCTGACATATTCAGGGCCTGTGAACCCCTTGAGCAATAGATTTATGCTTATTAATTGAGGCTGGCTGGTATATAAAACTAATCTAGATCAGAGCCCTCAAAGAAATGTCAGTTTTATCATTTTGTGCTAAACAAGGCAATAGGTAAAATGAAACGCACCAAGAAAGATGAATGATATATATGTATTTATATATGTAATCTATCGTTTGATACAGGTGTAAACATTTATGTTTTCCCCAAAGAACAACAACATAAAACAAATTATTAAAATAATCAAAAACATGTATTTTTGTTTTTTAAAAAAAGAAGCAACAATTATATAGGCAAACAAGAAAGAAATAGCCTTTGGCTTAGAAAATAGCAAACAACCAACCACAACACAAAAGTCAATATTACCATAATAACAGGAAGGGTTTCCATGCAACAAAAGGCTGCTGTGAAATATGAAAATGAGCAAACAGTTGAGTGGCAAGTCAGAGTTGTAATAGCCAGATTATTCCAGACCATTCCAGCCCTGCGTATGTATGCATCCACGCACACAGACTCATAAACACACTTTGTTTAAACTCCATTACCGTTAGTGACCAGATCTGTGGTGCCATCAGCACATAAAAGCTGTGACGTCAAATGATAAAAAATAAAAAACATCCAATTTGAAATAGGCTAAAAATCACACAAGTGTGAGGGCTGGTCACATACAGCTGCAGCTGGAATCCGTCTGGATTTTATAATGTGGAATGAATGTTGACCGATGACTCAAAATACACAACTTACATCCATTAAAAAGTCTAAAAATAAAACCGTTGCCCATTTCAGATTCATAAAGCATCCAGATAAGGGTCTTTGTACATCCGACTAAGCAAATCCTCATCATTTACATAGATGCGTGTGATGAACACAATGTGATTGCGTTGTCTTCAGGAGAGCTTGTCAAATCTTACTCCTTTGTTTTTTCACCCAGTACAATCCTGTGAGTTTGCAAAATCCCAAGGGATTCATTTGACACAGATCCACACAGTGAATGACTGGTTTTAGACAGAGCTATTAGCATAGGCAAAGCTTATTTACATGTTCTCTTATAGGGCATCTAAAGTTGGTCTCCGAATAAGAGACAGAATTAAAGGTGTTTATTCACAAATGCAAGTTTAAGCAACATAACATGATGCTAACCGATTTTATTTAACCCACAGATCAGCACTAAACTAAGCACAGTAAAAACAGCATAGCAGAATTAACGTGCAGAAGAAAATGAAGACTGCTTTCCCAAAATCTGTACTAAGCCTCACTAAACTTGTGTCATTTTTGCAGTAGATTATTTTTTCAGTTTCGTTTTATTAAGAAAAGAAAGTGTCACGATTACCCATAGAACCACAAAAGGCGACTGTGTTTTATCGGTGTGTCTGTGTTTGGTGAAAAAGGCACAATCAATATCAGAGCAAACAAAGATGAAAAAAAGTGGTTTCCTGTCTGTGGCTTCAACAGAAACTGCACTTGTGGCTGCAAAGACACGTTCAGAATTCGTTTGGAGTGCTCTTCCTCTTCCTGGACGGAGTGTCCCCTTGCAATATGCATCATTTAAATGCAGAGTAATTATAGTGAATCTTTAAAAACAAGACGCATATTTCACGATACACATATCCTCCCACTTTCTCAAGGCTCTCAACATACTGAAGCAGCTGAAACTTTGTGAAAATTGATAGTCAATGCGAACAGAAGAAACATCCACAAGGAAAAGACAAAGAAAAATAGAACCTCCATGTCCCAGAATAAAACCATCCAGCCGATGATGTCATCAGCTGATCGACGAGATGACATCATTGCAACAAATATATAAACTCCTGTTTAAAATGACATCATAAGTAGGCTTTAAACTGTTTGATATCAAACCGCAGTCCCTCAGTCTTACACACCCATTTTGACAGATTGCACTTCATTTTCTTTTCTCTCGTCC
The DNA here is from genome assembly GCF_019924925.1 of Ctenopharyngodon idella. Lineage (NCBI taxonomy): Eukaryota > Metazoa > Chordata > Actinopteri > Cypriniformes > Xenocyprididae > Ctenopharyngodon > Ctenopharyngodon idella. The sequence continues at coordinate 26,977,429 of NC_067235.1, read as the reverse complement.
CTTTTCTCCCAGGCTGATATATATATGATGTTATGTGGAAAGGGAATGTTCCCTTTTTCCACACACTAGTTCGTAATACCTCATAATGGGCAGCGTAAGTTCCTCACAGCGTCAGCTTAATTGCATAAGGAAAAATCCACACAGCTTCCATGCTGCTAAAGCTTTCACATATGTTCAGGGTGTTCCCAAAAGGCCAAAATTCCCAATTTTCCTAGGGGATCGTGTTCGGAATCCTGTAAAGGGTTTTGTGGGGGTGAGAATAAGATGCATTTTGAGTGTTATCCCTTGGTGGGAACACTGGAAATTCCGGTAGGATTTACAACGGATGCGATTGATTTGATGCGGATGGTGACATCTGTGATTGGAGAATGAGTGCTGTATTCTCTTTAAAGTTTTGCATATTCATCAAACAGTCTTGAGACCACGGCAATGTGAGGATTTACAAACAGACCACAACAAAATGGCTCTCTGAAAACGAACGACCAATATGAAGCTTGAGTCTTTGGATTTCGCCCATTGCACTAGATGTGAATCTTTAGAGTGCTACAAAGGTTTTGAAGTTTTAGTACATTCACATCAACCCTCGACTCTAAAAATGCCCGGGCCTGTTGCCATGGTTACAGGTGCACCCCAGTCTTAATTCAAGACATGATATTGTGTTGGGGAAGTGATGTCATATCAATTACGCATCAGCTTCTCTTTCAGACGCCTTATTGGTTGGGTTTTTGTAATCACTTATTTCAAGTAGAATGATTGCATCGCTTCTTAATTTCATGGTTGATGCGGTACAAAATTCTGTGTTTCTGTGAAGATATGATTAGCTTACACTTCCATTTGGAAAAAAAAGTATTTCTCAAAAAGAGTCTGGCAAAAAAGAAGTAAGAAAGGGAGGAGTTTTTTCTCTCTTAAAAGTGTGGTGGAGAAAAATCAGGCTTTTTTCTCAAGCTCGGCGATCAACTGGCTGCTGCAGACACACCTCGCTTCCTGCCGAGATGATTGGCAGCCGGTTGTCCATGTGATAGCTAATCAAGTGACTGACACTTTCGAAACGGTGGTCTTTGGTGCGCACCTACAAATTGTGAAAGGAAAGATACAGAAGTTAAACAGTCATATTAATATGCTATAGAATTATATAATGTTTTAATAATGTTTTAATAAGGACCAAATATTGACAATGTGGTATTTTTCACCATCTTACTCACCACTCCCTCTGGATCCACCAGAAGCAGGTGTTTGGGTTGGCCGCCCTGCTGTCCAGTGAGGACGTACTGGCCTGGTGTGGTGCCTGACTCCCGCACCAGGAAGTCTCCATCCTTGGTCAGGAGTCTTTCGGCCTGTCTGCGGCTTAGAGGTCCGTGGAACCAGGGCTCGTTCTGTAGCTGCTCTGCCATAGGGGGCGCCACTGCTCCCGACACGCCTAAAGCAGCATCAAATGGCTCTAAAAGACAGAGATCTTTGGTGAATTTACTTTCATTTATTCTATCTAGCACTTATAACTACTACTAAAAAGGGCTTTTCACACTTGAAATAGTTAACCCTGGGTCATTCTAAACCCCGGGTATATGGAATCCTGTAGGGCTTTTCACACTACGCTTAACCCCGGATTATCGTCGTTCTAAACACCGTTTTTAACTCCGGGTAAAGGAGGGTTTTACACTTGTAATTTAGAAACGGGGTTAGCACCTCTTTTTACCCAGGGTTACCGCCGCTTTTACGGTGTTAACCCCACATTGCGGTGCCAAACTTAGAATTTTAGAATTTTAGTGAAGTAGAGACCATTTCATCCAGGGTTTAGGAATGTACAATGTGAAACATCAGCTTATGAATATCCAGGATTAATTGTTAACACAGGGTAAAGTATGAGCAGTGTGAAACATGAAGCAAGATAACCCAGGATTCTGTTTAGCCAGGGTTTATAATGACCCAGGGTTAACTATTTCAAGTGTGAAAAGCCCTTGTGTTATCTTGCATCACGTTTCACACTGCTCATAATTAACAATAAATCCTGGGTATTCATAGGATGATGTTTCACACAGTACATTCCTAAATACTGGGTTACCAGTCTTTATTTGCATATTTGCAGTATCGGTGTCACTGATTGGATGAAAGCAGCACGTGACCTGTTTACATAAAAGCTCTAGCATTATTGCTGAATGTACTATCGAGTTTATATTGAATAGACATTTTGGACTATAAAAGCTAACAATTGTCATTTTCTGTCAGCATTTTACATGTTTCCTCTCAAACGCTGAATTTAGTGTTTATATACAATGCGCAGTGTTTCCATGACTGTCCAAAGCACACAAATATGAGTATGCGATTGGTTGCCTGTTGCTAACCATTTGGCTGTAACATTCTAACACTGCATCGTTTCACACTGTACAAATTTGCCACTGCAATGTGGGGTTAACGCTGCAAAAGCAGTGCTATCCCTGCTTCAAAATTACAAGTGTGAAAAGTTCCTTTACCCGGGTTAAAAGCGGTGTTTAGAATGATGATAACTCCTCCTTAGGAGTCATTCCTCCTTAGGAGTCTCCAGAAACATTCCTCCTTAGGAGTCACCAGAAATAAAAGGCTAGACTGTATCAATATTGGTGATTTTAACTTCAGCATCAAAAACAGAGTTGAAGTTCAGAAGACTGATTAATTTTTGCAAATCACACTGTATGAATTAATTAATTGAAAACAACGATTCAAGCATTTGTTCGCATCATCATTTCAAAATAAAAGAGCCTGAGTGGAATTTGTAATGTATTAAAATGTTTTTTATGTACTGCTGTTTATTACTATGCTTACATTCTTATACTGATTCACACTAGTGTTGTCAAAAGTACCGACATCAGTACCAAGTTGGTACTGAAATTTTAAAAATGTGACGATACCAGCATTTCCCACTAGCATTTTGAGCGCTGTTGAGTGGATTCTTAAACACCTCTGATTGGCCATCGTGTTCACGCGCTCAACAGATATGTCTGTGATTGGCTAAAATGATCAACGCTTCAAAAACACGTTGTAAATAGACACACATGAAGCTCTTCACCGAGCGCTTACACAAATACACACGGGAGCGTTTGAAAGCAGGGGTCTATCAGCAGATCCGTCCATCAGCGGATATATTAGGGATTCACTGATAGACGTCTGCTTTCAAATGCTCCCATGTGTATCTCTTGGTACCGAAGTCAGTACTTTGGACAACACTCACACACAAAAAAATAAAGCATTCTTCCTTGTGTTTATTTAATGAAACACATTGTGGAAAAATGCTTAGATTTATATTATTGCTGTATTCTATTGTTTCAGTGATGCACACACACAAAAAAATTACTGAAAAACAGTATGGAGAATGTTTTGAATATTTCAAAATTTATGTTTTTAAGCCATTTTAGAGCAAATACATAAATATCATATATTATATTATTAAAACATCTTTTTTCATGCTATATCATCAAGCAAGTGTTACTCACTCATGTCAAACGCATCTCTGTGAGCATTTCCATTGGCTGCTGCAGCGGCCGCCGCTGGGGTGCGGGGTTTATCCACATTGACGTATGAGGGGTCATCAAACAAGCCTCCTTCCTTAACACCCACTGAAAGGGAGAGAGAGAGAGAGGCCAGTGAGGTTAAAGTGAGTTAACCTTCAGATGAGTGCGCTTAAGCGGTGCCATTCTGAGTCCTATTGTCAGCAAGGCCGGCGATCCAGAAGCCACCTCTCAAAGGAGCTGTGTAATAGGTTTGGGAAGAGTCCAACAGAGAGCAACGGACAGTGACAGAAAAACCGCTGACTCACTCTGCAGAATGACATTCTCAGCTGAGAGGAAAATGAAATGTAGGGAAGTGTGACAATATAAGAATGACAAATACTATGTGGCACTATGAAAGGAACAGGGCAGGGATTATTAGTGTGAAAAGTGTGTGTGTGTGTGTGTGTGTGTGTGTGTGTGTGTGTGTGTGTGTGTGTGTGTGTGTGTGCAAACCTGACCTGGCAGAGGAGGTAGAGGCTGCTTGTGAATATCGTTCTGGCTGGGCTGTCCATAGGGCTGTGGAAACATATCACATTAGAGTGTTGACACATTTATTCACTAGTGGTGTTTCGTTAAAGAATGAATTTGTGTTTCTGAATCTTTTAAGTGAATGAAAATCACTTTTATACACTATATCACTTTTACATACTGAATCATACTGCTTGTTCACTGAAGTCTCTCTCTTTTGAGACGATGAGCTCTAGTTTGAAATGTGTGACTGCTTTGGTGGCTTTACAGCCTGTAAAGACTTACTGTAGCATGAGCTAATAGCATTCATTTGATTGTATTAAATTAGTATTTTAAATTAAATAATAACAATTAATAAGCAATTCCAAGAGGGTCCTCTTATCATCGGTGCTCAGACCCTAATGATTGTATTTTTTGTATACCTTGACAAAACTTGCTTAGCAGTTCACACAATGAGGGGAAAATTTTGTTGTCATGTGTAAGGAAAAAGCTTATGATGCTTAAACACTGTCTTCATAGATTTATAGATACAAAATTTAGACTTGTTTCAAAGAACGTTCTTTGTAACGAATCAAGTCAATGACTCGATTCACTCATAACACATAAAAGACACTCATTTAATGGTTGCCACTTAATGGTCACTGATTCAAAAGACTCACTGAGATCAATCAAACTAACTGACTAACACATGCTCATAGAAATGTGTGTCTCACCAGCGTGGCTCCTGTACTGTGTCCAGGACGGGTTCTCATGTCAACCAAGCCTCCAGGGGGAGGCTGTTTACCCGGGAAGTTATTGTAATACGGAACGTCAGGGGGTGGAGCCATGTCCTCTTCCTCTTCCTCCCAGGCTGACCCATCAAAAGGAGCCATGCTAAAAGAGAGAGATAAGCATTATTATATTGTTATTTTTTAAATTATATTATTATATTTACATTGGCATGCTGTTTGAGTGATGTTAAATGATGTATTGCTTTTTTCTGAAACAAGCAGTGAACAACCAGCAGTAGGAACAACAAATAATTGAAAAACACTCCAAAAATAACTTTGCAACAACATACATCATTTTTTGAGCAGTGTTATTTTAGTATTATTTAAGGTATTAATTAATATTTTGAATTAGATTTTATTTTTTAAATTTCTAGTTCTCATCTCAATTTTAGTTTAGGTTTTAGTAATTTTGTTATGTGCTTTTCATCACCTTGGAATTGTAAGGTTCTATCTGACATTCTTGTCAAAATTTATTCACATATTCTTATTCTGTGACAACTTATTTACATTATGTGATTTTTATTTTAAGTTGTGTACATTTTAGGACTTTTTTTAGAAAACAAAAAGATTATATTTACAAAGTCAAATGGAATGCAAAAACTTTGAAGCTCAATATCTGAAAACTGCTCAGAATGCAGATAGAACCTTATAATTCCAAGGTGGCGTTTTGTCATTTTTATTTTACTAATATTTCTATTAAGCATTAATTTAATTTTGTTTCAGTTTTAGTCTTTAAGTTTAATTTTAGTTTCAGAATATATTTCAGTTAGTTGTTAATGCAACATTTCTCATTTTCATTTAAGCTTAATTTTTTCATCTAATACTTATAGGCTATTTTATTTCATCTATTTCAATTAACGAAAAGATTTTAAATAGTTTTAGCTTATGAATAGCTAATATCAACACTGTTCTTGAGATGCAACATTGCATAAGATATTAATACTTGTTACCATAGATAGTACGTTGAATATAAAGTATATTTGGTATATCTGGAAGATTTTCCAGAAATTTTAACTGGACATAGGACGGACACACAGACACACACACATAAAAAAATTGATGTTTTACAGTGTACGTGTGAGTAAAAGCAGTGCAAATAGACACAATGGCATTGTGCTTTAGCATTCATAGCCAACAAGTCTATACCAACATATTTTTCAGGCTCATAAGGGTATTTAAGACTCGTTTACATACAGAATTACATACAGAAACAAAAGACACACACACACACACACCGGATATTAAGGTCTCTTCCAATGACGCTCGGAAGATAAATGTAAATGTTTGCACTACATGTTTGATCAGGCCCCACACACACTCTTACCGATCATGAGGGGTAACCAGTTTGGGGGGATTCTTCAGGTACTGTTTAAAGCGCAGTTCAAAAGCCTGACCGATGGTGCTGATGACCTCCTGAGCCAAGCCCTCTGAGCATTCCAGGATATGACACGCTACAATGCAGGAAATTATCATCAAATATCATATTCTACAATATCAGATATTATAGATCAAGATATCATGCAGACATTGCTTAAAGGTATAATTCACCCAAAAATTAAACACGTCATTCCAAATCAAGTCGTTTCATATCTTTTGGGTAAACGATTCCTTTAATTAAAGAAATATTAAATAACGCCTCATAACTAAGTAATTCGGTATTAAACATCAATTGAAATAAATGGGAAAGCAGTAATTTATAATTAATTTACAGATGTGACAGAATTCAATGTGAAAGTGTTTTTACCTCTTTGATTGACGGGGTCTTTGGCGACGTAGGCAACATACTCTGCTGTGTCCTGGGGAGAAACAGAAAGAAAGGGATGGAGAAGAAGAAAAGAATGAACAGGAGGACATTAAGAGAAATTACAGAATAGACACACAGAACAAAGGGATAAGCAGAAGAAAGTAACTCTTAGTTGAGGCAGCCTATTCACTAAAGGGCAGGAAGCAGAAGAGGAAACAGTGGGAGAAAAAGAACAGATGACTACAGACAGCGGGACAGATGAATAAGACAAATGAGCGAGGGATGAAAGAATGAAACTGAAGCTGATAGATCCATGAGCAAGATGAAAATTAGGAAATTAAATGTATCTAGGGATGTATCAGTTAACAGACTAAATGATTAAACGTATTTAATTAAAATTAACTATCAAATAATAATAAAACTAATCATAATAATAATAATAATAATAAAAAAGAAAATATAAATTAATTTATTTATATATATATATATATATATATATATATATAAAATATTATTTATATATATAATTATTGATTTAAATAAAAGATTAAAATTAAAATTAAATAAAATTATTGTATTTCCTATTATTATTATTATTATTATTATTTGATAGTTAATTTTAAAAAATTCTAAAATTTTCTAAAATTATTATAATTATTAGTTTATTTATTAGGTTATTAATTAATAATTATAATAAATATAATAATATTATTATAATAATTAATACATGTAATAATAAATATAATAATTATAATAAAAAATTAAAACAAATTCATAATTAAAATTATTAATTCAATTAGTTATTTAAATAATATATTTGTGTTTATATCAACAATTAAACACACATATTAATTATTAAATAATTAAATGTATTCTAAAATTGTGCTTTATATTTATTAATCCATAAATAAATCAATTGAAAATAATAATTACTTATAATTAATTATTAGCATACATCCCTCCAGCTGTCATGCTGCACTACAATACACTTTCAAGGTCTATACAGTGAATGCACTCGTTACTTAAAGAGAAATGCTCTAACAATGACTACATTAAGCCATTTTCTTTTTAAAAGCAATCCAAGGCTTTGCATGGCCATCAGCTCGGCTAATTACAAAACAGATTTGTGCTGCAGTTGATTAAATCAACAACTGATAAGTTTAATCAATGAAATTAACAATGACGATCACCGGCCACTGATGAACATCCCTAGTAAAGACAGAAAGAAAAGTAGAAAGATATATCGAGAGACGGGGTGTGACTCACTGGATCTCCTCCTGATGCAAAAGAGATGGACTGCATGTGATGGTTGGCGATAATCTGTAGGGAGAGAGGGATGGAGAAAAGGACAATGTGACAAAAAAAAGACAAAAAAGCGCAGTGGGCATGGCATGAAGAATGAGCAAACATGTAAGTGACAGAGGATGAGTGAAAGCAAAGGATGGACAGAGGGGGAGAAAAGAGGAGAAATGATGTGGTGAGACTGCGGTCTAACATAGAGGAACAGAGCAGTTGTGTGCAGTAATTCTGCATGGTTTAGATTCATTAAGATAAACACATATCAGCAGGGCAATTACTCCAGGCCCTATTCTGGGCTCCAGTCAGCTGCCTGCTGAGCAGCCCAAACGCTGATAAACCTCACTGCGCTAATGCGAAACACACTGGCGTATAACTGAAGAATTATTAGCGAGGAACAAAAAAAAAAAAGGCCTGTGGTGCAGCTGTAAACAAGCCAGAGGATATCTGCTCCTGCCGACTACGCCAACTTTACATAATCTATCGGGCCTCTGGGTACCACACTTATTTAGTTAAACGTCGACAAATATCTGAAGATTAGCCCCTTGGAAGACCTAATGCAGAATACTTCTAGCTATTTCTATTTTCTACTATTTAGACACACTAAATAAAATAAAAAAATACAAGAAATAATTACAATTAAAAACAAAAAATAAATAAATAAATATATATATATAAAAGAAATACACTAAATACACTAAAAATGTTTAAAGACCATTTACACCTGGTAATGACATCCATCTTGGATGATCTAATTAAAAATGGCGAGCAGTTTTATTTTACTTATTTTTTATACCATTATATTATTAATATTTTGAATTTGATATTTATATATTTTTCATTTTAATTTTAGTAGTTTTGACATGTGCTTTTTAAAATATTACTATTTACTAGGTTTAATTAATTTTTATTTGTTTTATTTTAAATTTTTTTAGTACTTTAACTAAACTTATTTCAGTCAGTTTCCAAGGCAACATTTTTAGTCTACGTGTTTCATCTAATATTTACATTTTATTTAATTTCAATGAACAAAAACGTTTTAACGCTTTTAGTTTTAGTTAATAACTCAGGCGAGACTAGAGCTGTATGATAAATTGGTGAAGACCGCACTCACGATTTAAACACCCATGCAAACTTATTCCTAAATGACATTGACTTGGCTGTGTCTATTAAACCTTTGACAAGTGTAGTCACAGCCCTGTTGCTGTCCCACAGAAAGCAGCTGTCATCTATTGGTATGAAACAGCTTCACAAACAGTTTTTTCAACCACACAGTATAATTATTTTTGTAAAAGTGTATAGTTCTGATATAAACACTGATGTCTACAGTAGAAATCAAAATAGACTAATTGCCTTCTGAAAGCAATCTGACGCTTCAAATTAGAATTGTATCAAATAAATTGTTACGCCAGTAGGTGGTGAATACTGACTGTTAAAAAGATTCATTTGTCATTGAATCATTCAAGAGATTCGTTTAAAAAACACAGATTCATCCTGTAATGAAACAAGTGAAGTGGATCAAGTGCATCATTGAATCATTCAAATTTTTAAAAATATAATCCAAAATTAATTAAACTTTTTTTTAATATAGTCTGCAGCAATTAACATTTTGTCAGAACCTCTATTAAATTACATGTTATTTTGTTCAGTTTTCTACTCAGAACCGTGGGAGAATCGTGATCTCTATTGTAAGCAAAAAAAAAAAAATTGTGATTCTCAATTTAACCAAAACCGTGCAGCTCTAGGTGAGGCAAATTAGTGTTTAACACGTCTCAAATGTGTCTCCTGTGACCACTTGCAACAACCACTTGTCATTGCGTGCTGATAAATTACAAAAAAGTAAAAATGTACATAATAATAATTTTGCATTTTGCATTTTTGGATTTTTCTTTTCAATTCACACAGAACCAGCTAATTTAAAACCTGTATTTTAGCACAATGGATGATTGACAAGTGAGTAGAAGTTCTTTTGCTTTCTTAGCTTATTTAGCGCTAACAATTTGCGATCAGAGCCAAACTAGTGTTTACACTTTTCAGGGAAAATCAACCTATAATTCACTTATAGCTGTTTCTGTACATACTAGCACAACCAGAATATGAGAAAAGTATTTTAACATTGCAAAAATGTTCAAACTTCACTCTTAAGACATACAGAGAAATATTTTATTCAGAAGGGATAGCATAATTCAATCCAACCCGTCCTGCTGTGAAGAGCGTCTGCATGACGCAGGCCGCTTTTATCATTAGATGAGGGTAACAGTGAATTTCATACAAGAAAGAAGGCACCGTATTATAACGTCTGTGTGCATGTGTGACGTCTAACCTGTTTGCAGTCGGCTGCCAGTAGGTTCAGACTGCTGGTCGACACGGTGAGGTTGATTGTCATTCCAGCAAACTGGAGATTACTCTTCCCTAAGATGGAGGAGAGACAACGAGAGGAGGGCTGGAGAGAGACAGAAACAGACTCCATTAATTACACCAGACACCCAGGTTAAAAAAAGAAAAGCTAAAAATTTCATGACAAAGATGATGAAAACTAAATATTTTATGAAAAGAGATTTTAAATGGGAAACAGGGAACATTTTAAATAATTTGGTCTGTCTCAACTCAAGGCCTGTTTCAACTCATATAACACATATAACCCGTTTCAACTCATAACACATATAAGCTGCAGAATTTTTCAATGCCTATAGTAACACGTCAGGCTCAGGTTAAGGCTCAGAACGATTTATTTAAAAGAAATTAATACTTTTATTCAGCAAGGGTCCATCAAATTGATCAATAGTGAGAATAAAGACATTTATAATGTTTCTATTTCAAATAAATGTTGTTCTTTTGAACTTTCTATTCATCAAAGTATCAAAATCTATCATTGTTTACACAGAAATATTAAGCAGCACAACCGCTTTTAACAGAGATAATAATAAATGTTTCTTGAGAATCAAATTAGCATATTAGAATTATTTCTGAAGGATCATGTGACACTAAAGACTGGAGTAATGACTGATGAAAATGTTTTGCAATCACAAGTATAAATTGCATTTTAAAATATATTAAAACAGAAAACATTTTAAGTATAATAATGTTTACTATAAGTATAATATTACTGTATTCCTGACGCTTTATATAAATAGATGCAACTACAAACTCAGCAGAAAAAAAAAAAGATTTAAAAAAAAAATGCAATCATTTGTAATACACGCTTTTACAAAGCAAAGAAATGTGAAATACCAGAATGAATTAGGGTAAGTGTACCTATTAAGCCCACTAAAATCTAAGTTCAGGTGTTTTTCATAGATATTGAAATGGTTTATAAGAAAAATAATTTGTTAAAATGCAAGATTAATCTCTCATTTGAAAATGCATAATTAGTTGATGTACATTTTAGAATATAAAATTAAGATATTTTATGAATACAGTTAGAAGTTTGGGCTTAATTGGTACTTTTGGCACCATTTAAGCCTGCATGTTTTCCAAATAAGCCCACATTATGATTGATGGAAAAAATATAGAAATCTATTGGTTTTAAAGAAGTAAAACATCAATATATTCAGTGAGAGGGAAGTATTTAAAAAATTCTTTTACTAATGTTTGATTAGAGCCCTGGGTGGGATGGGTAGGTGTTAGTGGCTGGGGGTCCAGGCCGGTGGTCTGAAGCCTTAAGTCGGCTTGACTCTGGAGTTGTAGCTGGAGTCAAGCTGGAAGCTTGACCGGGTGTATCCCGGGAGCCAAGCCGAGTTGGGGCTCCAAACTCTGGGCTTATAGGGGCCTCCTAGCGGGCCCTCCATGCTCGGAGTATAGAGCCTTAACTCGGCTTGGCTCTCGAGTTATGCCCAGTAATACATAAGGAACTTTAGGACAAAATGGGCTCTATCTCAATTGAATTAATGTGTGTAATTTGTGGGCCTATCTAAATATAGTTGTAAATTAAGGTAGTAAGTAAGGTAAGTTTAAGTTAAAGTAAAAGGTTAGTAAGGTAAAAGTACACAAAGAAATGTTATCATTAAACACTTTCACTCAGAAAATTGATCAAAGTTTGTAATTAGAGGGATTCCTCATTGAAACACATAAGGTGGGCTTAAATGAAGTGAGTAATGGTGAAAAAAGACTGTTTTCCTTTAAAAATGTAAGATATGTTTACAAAGATATGCATGGAGCTTAAATATAATGTGGACTAAGCATCATAGTGATTTTCATTGTGCCCACATTAAGAAATTTTAAGATTTTTTCATTTAAGTTTAGCTTGTGTTGGCTATAGTTTGTATGCATTTCGTGGCGCTGTACCATTGAAGCCCATCTTTAAAAAAAAAAGTTAATTTATGAAAATAATCTGTTCTACAAAACAATTTATAATGTATTTATTTGTAAATTAATGTAAAATGAATCACAAAACATTTAGTATTTGTAGTTCACATGCTTAATTCTTTGTCAGTCTATCTTTCAGTAAGGCTTATGGTTTGACATTGAGATTAGCTTTGTGCTCAAGCTAATAAAACTCATCTTTCCATTTAAAGGAAAATGATATAAAATGATAAAGTACTATTTGTTTATACACAAAAAACAATACATTTATTTCTTATTTGACATAATATCTATATACTTGCTGAAAATTGAATGGCTGAAAATTGGAGAAATGTGTTGATTTCTGAAGGGTCCCGAAACCCAAAAGTTTTTGGGTGTCTTTTTGTGAGGTCCCCTGAGATATAATGCACATGAGTGGGGCTAACTCAACTTTGCCAAATGTGATTGGTATGCAATAAAAATGTCAGGAAAGTAACAAATCACTGGATTTGCTAAAATAATGAGCAGCAAAAAATATGATTTTCTCTTTTTTTTATTTGACTTCAAAGTTGAAAGTGGGCTTAAAGGGTACACTTACCCTAGTTCCACATGCAAGAACAGCAACACAAACACTTACTATTCCGTAAATCTGCCTAAATCCAACAGATCCAACTACACTTTGGAGTTTAGTTTCACTTTTGTGTAAATTAATTAACATTTGGATATGAATACGACCCTCTTCCTCATGTAAATTAGATTTAATGATGACAATGTCTGTAATAGACTTCAAGTGCCATACTACTGATAACCATTTGTAATTAACAGCTGTTATTAAAGGGACAAAAAAAATGTGATAACCCAGAAATTATTTTATTGTCTGCACAGAGCTGCAGTAGAACACAACATAAGCCATCTGCTACAGTTACGCTGCTGCTACGCTTACACACCATTTATGCATGATGTGTGAAACAGGTCTGTCTTGATCATAACCAAGGCAGGGCTCCTCACTCATACACAAACCCTATAAGCAAACTGAAAGTGGTGTTGCACTCAACAACCTCTGAAACCAGCCATAAACCAAACACCACAGTCTGACCAGCCGAGACACTTCAGCAAACGTGCGTATGTGAGAGATAATGTTTGCTGAACATTACACAGTAACATTTTTACTGGAAACTGGTTGGGCCGTAGAACACTGTGAGGTTTGTGAGCTGTAACTGTAACTAACAAAAGTGTGAATATATTGCAAGGCTGAAAGTCTATGTCTGAGAAAGTAAGATAAGATAACGCTTTGAATACCTTTCTCCTTCGCTGAGCTCCTTTGGCACCTGGTACTGCCTCACACACCACTGATATTGCCTCCCTGAAATACAAAACATACGGTTATAAACATACACACATGCCGCCTACACGTAGTGAAGAGAACATAATCAGATTGTTAGATGAGAGTTTCCATCACACTCCTTTTCATGCATTCCCAAATTTCATATGGCTGAGGGACAAATACATTAGAAAAATGCTCCAATCTTTCCACTTCCTGTCATCACACACATGCAAGCAGGCAGACATGCATACACCAAGGTTCTTGTTCACTTATTATTAATAATTACTTCTTATTAATATCACTATTGTTACATTTATTTATGCCAGTAATAAATTTATGTCAGCAACAAGGCTATTTTCCTGGCGAAAACAGAAAAAATAACAATTTATACAATTAACAAAATACATTTCAGGTTAATACAAGATAGATATTCTAAAATAAATTTTTTTAAATACATCAGTTAAACATCTCTGAATAAAACCATTGTTTATTTATATTAAAAACATTTTATTGCAGCCCAATAAAATGTTTAATAGTCATTGTAGTTTGACATGGAAGGCACAATGGTGGTCCTTCACCTTTTAATAAATAACATGCGTAAGTCTTGTATGACCTAAACGGCATCTAGTAAAAACAACTTGATCATACCTAGATTTGAAATTAGTAAAAAAAAACATTCTTATACTTGGACTTATTTTGTATAACTTGTTTCCTTTGCATTTATCCCATTCCATCTGCCACACGTTATTAATAGGAGTTTATTACTGGTCTGAGATCAGAGGGTGGAATTTCTATTGTTAACAAAACAATTTATCTGTCAAAAAAACCCACCCAAATAAAAAAAGAAGTGTCTGATTGACATAAAAAAAAAATAAAAAAAAATGCAATAACCAAACTGTGATTGGTTGTATTTTTTTTAATCTTGGCATAAGCAGAATAAGTCACAAGGCTGTCATCTTTAAAACACTCAACATTAATAAATCTCAAAATGAATATCCATTTCTCATCATAATAGAGTGGTGCATTCCCTCAAGATTTTTCGATGAGGTTTTATAATGGGGTTTTTCAATTTATGAGTAAAATAAAGCCTGTGATAAACATAACTTGACGATACTTTGGTGTTTTGTTTTATAACATAAACTGCACAGACTCACACCCCAAACTATCTTATCTAGTTACTTACTAGAAACATACATTTTTTTTTTTTTTTTTTAATTACTGCTTTTAATTTCACGTTTTCGGTATGGGTGTGTGTAATTTACTGACAAGTTATATTTACCACAGGCTTTATTTTACTCATAAATTGAAAAACCCCATTATAAAACCCATTATATAACCCCATAGGAAACTCTCAAGGGAACAAGTGGCGAAATAGTCTTCTTGGTTTTGACATCATCCTTGTACCACTCTATGCTGTAGGGCTGCACTACACAAACTACTGTAATATTTCACTATAAAAAGCCTTGTGATGACTGAAGTGCAGCATTTAAAATAAATGCTTTTAGCTTTAAGTATTTTATATTTTTACAATAAGGTTTAATTAGTTAACATGAACTAAGAATTAAAGGGTTAGTTTACCCAAAAATGAAAATTCTGTCATTAATTACTCACCCTCATGTCGTTCTACACCCGTAAGACCTTCGTTCATCTTCAGAAAACAAATTAAGATATTTTTGATGAAATCCGATGGCTCAGTAAGGCCTGCATCGCCAGCAATAACACTTGTGTTTCAATAACACAATAACCTTATTTCAATGCCCAGAAAGCTACTAAAAACATATTTAAAACAGTTCATGTGACTACAATGGTTCAACCTTAATATTATAAAGCGACTAGAATACTTTTTGGGCACCAAAAATAACAAAATGGCGACAAATAGCAACAAAATATTCAACAATATCTAGTGATGAGCAATTTCAAAACACTGCTTCATGAAGCTTCGAAGCTTTATGAATCTTTTGTGTCGAATCAGTGGTCCGGAGCGCATATCAAACTGCCGGAGTCATGTGAACTATTGAAGTTTCAAAACACTTATGATGTAACGAAGCCTTGTTTACCGAAATCATGGGATTTTGGCGCTCTGAACCACTGATTCGAAACAAATGATTCGTAAAGCTTCGAAGCTTCATGAAGCAGTGTTTTGAAATCAACCTTCACTAGATATTGTGGAATAAAGTCGCTATTTTGTTATTTTTGCCGAACAAAAAGTATTCTCGTCACTTTATAATATTAAAGTTGAACCACTGTAGTCACATGAACTGTTTTAAATATGTTTTTAGTACCTTTTTGCACATTGAAAAAGGGAGTGTTATTGCTGGCGATGCAGGCCTCACTGAGCCATCGGATTTTATCAAAAATATCTTAATTTGTGTTTCGAAGATGAACAAAGGTCTTACAGGTGTGGAACGACATGAGGGTGAGTAATTAATGACATAATTTTCATTTTTGGGTGAACTAACCCTTTAACAATACTTCTATAGCATTTATTAATCTTAGTTAATGCTAATTTTAAAATGTACTAATACATTATTAAAATCAAATATTGTATTTGTTAACATTTGTTAATGCACTGTGAACTAACATGAATAAACAATGAACAGCTGGATTTTTATTAACTAAAATTAAAAAAAGATTAATAAACACTGTAACAAATGTATTGCTCGTTAGTTCATATTAGTTAAAACAGTTAATACATTAACTAATATTAACAACCGAAAAATTAGTATAAAATTATTAAACTGGTTCTTTTTTGGTTATTGACCATAACCTATCAAGTCAGACACAAAAGTGTAATATCGGTAAGCAAACAAACCATTTTTTTTAATGTGTATTTTTGAAAAATAAATAAATATATAACTACAATTAAAATTACAACTAGGTGAAAATTGCATTTAAAATATGAAAAAATAAATAAACAAAAATTAGTTACTTTTCAAAACTACAATAACTTATAGACACCCTCTTAATGCTTTTTCCTTGAATGCATTTCACCCTCCAGCGAGAATCGAGGATTATGCATGAAAACAGTTTATCGAGCAGCTGCTACTGTCAATATTGAGAAGCAAATGTGTGTTACGTCCATTAACAAACAGCAGCGCAAACGCACACGCAAACACAGAGAGAAGGGAGGAAACCATGAGGGTTCCAGAGGATTCTATTAAAAGACTTTGTGGTTACACAGCAGGGCTGCTGCTATTATAACGCCTCCTTCTTCCCTGATATCTTACTCCCATAAAAAAGCACAAAATTTCATTGTGGAACGTGTTGCACTAGCTACTAATGTGGTTTAATACGGCATATATGTCATGTATATGTCGTATATATACACATACAGTCTCATAGTTCTACAGATAACAACTATTAAACACTTTCATGACCCTTCATATGTGTACCCATATACATACATGCAGATTATTCAAAAAAAATGTGAGAATGGAAGAAACCAAATGGTTGTGAGAATAAAAAAAATGACTGTGTATGGTCATTATTTAGCATTCCTCTCTTGCGTTCTCTTTCTGTCACACTCTTTGAGAGAGGAACATGAATTTTTCATTAGAGGAGGGGCTTTTAACCAGACCAGTGCGAGAGAGTGTATGTTCCTGCACATGTGCATTAGGATATGAGGAGAATGTACGCCTAAATCACTCCTGTGGGACGCTGTGAATATACATCCACTGGAAATTTGAGCGAATATGAGAGGAAGTGCAAGGCGAGAGTGAATGTGTGTGCGTGTGTTACCTGGTAACCTGAGTTCTCGTGTTGAAGTCCAGTGCTCTCATCGACTGCAGCACCTCCACACAGCCCATATACTGCAGCAAAGACAAAGAAGACAAAACCTTCACTTAATGCACTTCCTGTGAGAGACCTCCAACCACAATTCAAAGCACAGAATGCAGCTGAGTGTTGCACAGTTGCCTTGTGTCAAGATTATTGAGTTGGCCACACATCTGCAGTGCATGTGGTTAAGTGTGTACGTGTGTGTGTGTGTGCATTTTATGAGAACTGATGCTCTAATAACGAAGCACTAATCAAATAAAGCAGTTCTCAATGTAGTTCCTGCCCGTAGACTTTGGATTCATCTGAAAATGCCACACATTAAAGAAAACACAATCCACTAAGCATATTAAATGGACTGTTTCACTGAAAGAACTGAAAATCAACAGAACTCCAAGCTGTTAACCAAACTTTATGTCAAAATTAGGGCTACGTTATTTAAAAAAACAACAAAAAAACAATGCTGTTTAAACATCAAGGCAAAATAATAATAATAATAAATTTCCAAAGACAAAGTGCAAAAACTACAATCAAATCAGAAATGCCTATTGTCTTCAAATTAATGTTTTGCCCAAACTCTTAAGGATTTTCACACTTCTGTATGATCATTAAAAAAAAACAAGTTAGGCTTCTTTCAGTGACCAAAAAGTGTAAAATAAAAGTTAAATAAATAAAAAAATAAATAAAAAAATGTGTTTAACTTTATTTTTCTAAATTATTTATTTTTTATAATTTTCTATTAATTGATCAGTCCACTTTACATTCATAGTTGCTTTAATAAATTAATATTATTATTGTTATTATTATTATTAGTAGTAGTAGTAGTAGTAGTAGTAGTAGGAGGAGGAGGAGGAGGAATGGATTATTATTAAATAATAATTTTAACAGTACAATAGTAATAGTATAACAATATTTTTACATTTTCTTAAGAAAATACAAGTACCATTCGCCTATGCAAATCTCACCACCACAATACTAGGATGTTCTGGGATGTGTCTGAAATCGTCTTCTAACACCGACTTTGGTAGCCTCCATGTTTACTTACAAATGAAAGGGTTTTTTAAAGGGTTAGTTCACCCAAAAATTCTGTCATTAATTATTCACCCTCATGTCGTTCCACACCCGTAAGACCTTCGTTCATCTTCAGAACACAAATTAAGATATTTTTGATGAAATCTGATAGCTGTATGACTCCTCAATAGACAGCAATTTAACAACCACTTTCAAGGTCCAGAAAGGTATTAAAGACATCGTTAAATTGGTCGACGTGACTGCAGTGGTTCAACCTTAATTTTATGAAGCAACGAAAATACTTTTTGTGCGCAAAAACAAAACAAAAAAAACGAATTTATTCAACAATATCTTTTCTTCTGTGTCATTCTCATACGTTTTTTACGTCTAGCGCTTCCAGGTTCTACGTCTGAACGCTGGCTCAGTATTGGCATCAGCATCACACACATGCGTCGTGCTGCTCACGTGATCAGCTTCGGCCAATACCGAGCCGGCATTCGGATGTAGAACCTGGAAGTGCTGGACGTAAACAACGTACAAGAATGACAAATTATGGTTGAACCACTGCAGTCACGTCGACTGTTTTAACGAAGTCTTTAGTACCTTTCTGGACCTTGAAAGTGGTGGTTATATTAGTGTCTATGTACGAGTCATATACCTCTCAGATTTCATCAAAAATATCTTAATTTGTGTTCTGAAGATGAACAAAGGTCTTGCGGGTGTGGAGCGACATGAGGGTGAGTAATTAATGACAGAATTTTCATTTTTGGGTAAACTAACCCTTTAAGCACTTGCAGTGTGAATGTAGCCTATGATATGACTGCAAGCCTATGAGATTTCTTTGCCCGTTTTATTATCAACCACTTGTGACACTACACCTCTCCTCAAGTTAAGGTAAATATTGTATCTGTAGCACAAACAGTATTCTTATGAATTATGCAAAGCTTAATACTTAAGGTTAGGAGTTTATTCAAGTAAAAGCACCACTAATTAAATCAATGGAAAGAGGAAAAAAAGGGAAACCCAACCAGAAAAGAAAGCAGAGGTTGGAAGAGGACAGATAACTGGACGGACAGACCCATACATGCATCTTACCCTGACAGTGTAAGAGACCCCACTGGTGCTGACCACATTGTCCGAGTGCAGCCAACCTCGGGTCGGCTTGTTGACGAAGGAGCCGTGCCGTGTCCACTCATCTCCGCCGAGCTGGCCCCCTTCCACACGGGCCCTCCGCGAGGCCCCGCCCAGCCGGTTCATATCCTGTGGGGGACGAGGAGGAGGAGATGGGGCTGTTAGAGAAAGGAGAGGAAGAGGAGGAGGAAGAGAAGAGCTGGCGGCGGAGGTCCTAGTGTCTTCCGGAGACTCTCCCAAACCTCCCTGACCGCCTGGCATGCTCGCCGGCCTGCTGGAGGCCTTCAGGCCTGGGAGCAGAGTGGAAGACACGCCCAGCCGCAGGGCTCCCATCTTGGGGAAGAAGGAGCAGAGGGTGGTGGGGCTGTTCTCAGCCTGCCGTGGAGACGAAGGAGGGAGAATGGGGGTGAGGGAGGATGAGGAGAGAGAAGGAGGGATGCCAGGAGGGGTGAGAGGAGTGAGAGGAGCAGAAGAAGGGAGGGAAGGATTGGACGCCGTCTCGTCTGTTGAGCTGAAGGAGTCGCTCCTAAAGGGCGTGTATTTGGTTTTGGGGACGAGCTCCATGATGTCTCAGCCGTCTCAGTGTCCACTTAACGTCCTTAAATATCTTTCCACGTTGCTCTATCGCAATCGATAACTTGTCTTCCCTGGTCTTTTATAGTCCTCTTTTTCCCTGCATCCACCAATTCCTTCATCATCGCACCAGAGAGATGACAGTGTGCTGACTGTTCAGTCCGGAAAGTATCAAAAACAGGATGTGAAAAGAGACGAAAAGACAGATGCAAAAAAGTAACGTTTTCTGTTGTTGTCATACACAGCGTGTAGAAGGTTTTGCATCAGATCTCAAGTCTGCATAGAGCTTCCTAGGACACTATAAATCACTAAATATAGTATGATTGTCATGTAGTAATTGGTATATTTATAAGTGCCTTAGACACACTCCCTCTCGATATATGTGTGAAAGAGTACTGTTGTGTTTTATATGCACGCAATCGTGTTTATGTGTGTGTTCATTGTCTTTGCATGTGCCGGGCTCCACTCTACAAGCTCTTGTCTGACAGAGTCCCATAAAAAGCCTATTAGCTGCAGCTGAGACTTTGAGAGAGGAGGCTTCCGTCAGACAGACGGATCAATAGAGTGAGAGAGGAAGAGAGCGGGAAGAGATGGATGGAAAATGCTGAAAAACTGATCCAGTGAATGTGGATCATTTAATGATGATTCAAACTGCTTCGCTCAGTGATTATTAGACCGACACCGATCAACATAATCTCCTTCGTTTGGTTTAAAAACTTAATTTAGCCCAGGTGTTAAAAAAAAGTACACCAGAGATCTTCAACAGTGGGTGCGTGACCCCTAGGATGTCCGCTAATTACAGCGTGATTTAAAACTATCTTATTTTTGTGAAAAGATTTAAATATGCATACAACATTAAGCTAAAGTGCAGTTAAATGTTTCATTTTTCTTTCAACATTAAAATGTATTAAGTAAAATTACAAAGTAGCCTGATTTACTCTGTACCTTAATAATGATGATTTTTATGGGGTTCAAGAATCATAAAAGTATATAAATATATTAATATGATACTATACACGTTATTTTAGGCCAGGTTTAAATTCAACACTTAATTTCATACAGTAAAAGAGGGCCTAAAAAGTTTGATGTGCGCTATCTAGCACCTAGATTACATGAAGTCTGAGTACACGCAGGCTTACTTGTACCGTAAATCTAAATCTGCCACCTCACTTCCTGTCACACATCTAAGAGCGCCTGGCGCTGACACATACCCATCTTTTCCCGTCACTCCCTTTCCCTCCTCCTCCAGATGATTTTGGGACATCTGTCGCCAAGCCGAGCTCTATCCCTATCTTTCTCCTCCTCTTCCTCTCGTTTTTTCCAGATCACCTCAGGCTGCTCTGCTTTTGCGCCCTCTGCGCTCGTCTCTTTGAGTCTATCCTCCTCTCTATCCTTCCTCTCCTGGAATCCCTCCCTCAGCCTCCACACCGTGTATCCCACAGCGTTCCTCCTCTCCTCCTCCAGCTTCTGCCTCTCCAGCTCTCTCTCCCTCTCCAACACACTCGCTCTCTTCTTCCAGATTATCTCTCTCTCCCCCACGCCCCCTCCCTCGTCTTCTTTCCCGTTCTCCAGGCTGTCCTGCTACTCCTTTATTCCTTAAAAAAACACCTGAGCCTCTTTGCAATCTGAAATTAATCGCAATAATTCACTGAATCGAAAAAACCCAGAAAAAAACCTACAACAAATTTTATATTATACACGGATAATTAACCCTGATAAACAACAGCCTGTAGAAATGTGATTTAGAAAAGGACAAACTAGACTCGGAAAACCCTGAAACAGTTAAGTCAAAGTTAAATATGGCTGTATAGAAGACAACATGGGTTCGAGCACCATTTAGAGAACCACTGATTGTTTGGTGTTATCTGTGAAGAAGTTAAAGTGTGACAATCCAGCTGCAAAGGAACTATGATGTTCCTAAAACAAGCACGTTCCAGCAATGTCAGGGTGATGATAATGAGACCCGATTGGCCAAATCTGAAGTACCGCCTCCAGAGATATGCTCATTAGATGCTAACTGGAAAATCAATCAGTCGCTCATTAGCCTAAATGACACCTCAAAATCAGGCAAACAGTCTTGGATGGAGCAGCTCTTTATAGATCTGCTTCCTGAGTGAAAACCTACCCTCTAAATGTCATTTAGCAAAGTCAAACACCGAATTTAACCGCACCAATGCACTTCCCCAGTGTAAAGCACTTTGAAAACCTCTGATAGAGAGGCAACAGTCTTGTAACCTCCAACAGTTCTGAGCAAACAGACCAGGGTAACTCTAAACCTCACAAATGATTAGCATTTATAGACCATTAACAGTTTCTACACCAGCTAGTAGCCAAGTCCAGCCGACTAGGGCCAAATCCAGTCTTGTTCTATTTACAATGGTTTTCACTGCATATATTTTACATAAGCAACCACAAAAACAATTTGAGCTTCTATTGTCGTGGCTTGCTTTGCCCCTTCAGGTGTTTATGATGTTTTTTTTCTTTTTAGCACCAGTGTGTGACCACAAAGCCTCAGGGCTGCAAAAGGAGAGACTGTCTTGCCTCAGATGTGCATGAACAATTGTGAAACATTTCAAGTTGTTCCAACAGATGTGACTGGCAGTCAAAGACAACGAGGCGTTCCTATTATCTCAACTGGAGTTACACAAGACCAGAAGGACCCAGGGGATTTATGTGCACTGAACTGCACTGCATCTACAAGAAATCACGTTAGCGGTGCTATTGGGCCATTCTTGCAGTGAAATTTCTCATAGAGCACCTATAAAAAGAACGGCTCGGACACGATTGACAAAGCACAATACGATATGAGCCTGCGCTGCAAGTTCGTAAACTGTATCACAACATGGCACTGAATCAGTACTTTAGCACTGCAGAGTTCACTGTATCCAAACAGCGTTGCTCTTTTTTTTTTACTGTGCACTTACACAGAAGTGTCCTAGACTTGACTGTATTTCAGAGTTGCTCATGAACTTTATTGACGTCAACACAACATGGCACAGAAGTAGCACAGTGTTTAGGAGAACCTGTACAGAGAAGTAGAAATCAAGAAGCAGACCATAAATAAAAACATTTAAATAATATCAGTATCAGTTTAACACACAATGGTAACCTAGCTTGGGTGTAGCACCTGTCGGTTATAGGAATATGGCAAAATCCCTGTATTGATATGATGATTTGTTTCAGAATCCAGTAAACATGAGTGAACGAGTCGCTGAATTGTATCTAAAGGTTGAGAGGTTCCTGTTCGTCTGAAGTAAACCAGCCACATAGACTATTGTCAATCACAGGTGTAGCTAACATGTCTTTAAGACATTGAGATTAGCTGTTTTGGATCACATTATTCATAAAGGTAAATCGGATGTTGAAATAGTGCAGTTGAGCTCCAACACAGATGGAAAAACCTGAGTTTAACTACACCATCTTTAATAAACATCATAATTCAATGATATTGATGGTCAGTGGAAAAAAGCCAATGTTGGATATGGCAACTCTGATTTAGAGATCGACTGAATGAACAAAAAAAGTTTCAGAGAAAGCACCTTGAACCCTCGTAAGGTCTGAAGGCACGACTCTTTCCTAACACTGGCGAGATTGAACTTAAAGTCCAGTTTAAAGCGTAACTTGGGACACTGCAACACACTTGCACTGAAGTTACAAAAGACAAAGCGTGAAAACTTAACATGCCAATGAAGCTGTTGCCATGGTAACAGACTGAGGAAAAACCGTGCGAGACAGAGTCATGACAGAACCCAAACAAATGCCAACAAGTTTCGCCAACACAAAACCTGTCGGCTCTCTCCCCGTCCAATCACGAGAGCTCAAAGCCAGCGAGAATCAATGTTCTGCAGCGAGCGCTGGCACAGGGTGGGAAAGTTCAGCCGCTGCAGCCACCAACACCTTAACAGTGATTGGTTTTGACACCAGAAAGCAGAATGAACCAGACGCACATCCGAATGTGCACACAGCGCAGTTGTGGCGCCATTCCAATGAGGAAATCAAATATTGCTCAAGAGTACACACACACACACACACACACTTAAAACAGACTCGTGCACGCTTCTGGGCTAAAGACAGCAGAACTAGCAAACACTAAAAAGTCATCCTGATATCTATGAAATATCTATCTATATATTCAAAAGCACCTTTTTATACACTACAAATAAAGACATCTAAATGTTTTGCATAAAAAACCTGATTTTTTTTTGTCTGCATAACTCTTAAGTAACACCAAAAACATTGGTTCAATAACAAACAGCACTATATACATTAGAAATACAAGAGTTTGTAGGCTGCCATCCAAAAAAGTCAAAGTGAAAGAATTTAAGGAGCTTTAAAGAGCTTTTTTTGTCCTCACTGTGTAGTTGTTACAAAAAGAAAAAGTAATATTTTATCTCCCAAGTCCTTGAATTTAAAAAAGAGAGTGAGAGAGCCACATTTTAGGTAAAACCGAACAACCTTCATGTACAAATCATAATCACGTTAATATTTAAACAGTGCCAGACAATCCTCTTCCTTCTCCTCTTTCTCCCTCACTCGCTTTCTGGCTCAGTCCCCTCCCTGAAAGACAAAAACACGCTCTTTTCTCTTATCCGCTTCTTCGGTTCTCTTCAAAATCACAAAGTCACGCCGGTTCCCTCGTTCAGCATGAGTCGTGTCCAGCCTCACTTCTGTGGAACGCCGTGATGAATGGCACAGCGGTCTTCTTTTGTCCTCTCCTTCCCCCACAGTCTCTCATCCTCTCCTCTCTCCACCTCCGTCTGTGTGTGAGGAGCGATGCAGCCGACTGTCCTCTATTCTCCTCTCCTCCCTGTCTGGTCTATCGCTCTCACTCTCTCTCTCACTGATGCTAGTGCTGATTCCCTTTGCACTCCTGCCCCCTCCCTCCCTTCCTCTCTCTCTCCTTGCAGCATCAGTCATTTATGCATTTATGAGAGTGTGCATGCATGCACAAGCAGCCGAGCACCTCTCTCTCTAATGCACACAATTATGATGGGGGCTGAGACAGAGAGAGAGAGAGAGAGAGAGAGAGAGAGAAAGCTCATCCATGGATGGAGGGAAAAAGCGGATGAGGAGCATGAAGTCTGCCCTCAACGCTCCTCCCATGGTAACTTAAGATCAAGCGAGTTAATGACTTACTACTTAATGATATTCCATAATCTTCCACACAATTTTTTCCTGTCTTGCTGACACTTTATCACCAAAATGAAAACTCTGTCATTATTTACTCACCCTCAGGTCATTGCAAACTTGTATGGCTATCTTTCTTCTGTGGACACATAGAAAAAAGATATTTTGAAGAATTGTTTTTGTCCATACAATCAAAGTCAGTGAGGTCCAAAACAATACAACATTGGACCCCACTGACTTTCATTGTGTGAAAAACAAAAACACTGATATGTTTTCCAAAATTCATTTGGAATGACATGAGGGTGAGTAAATGATGACAGAATTTCAAATTTTGGGTGAGCCAACTTCAACCACATCAATAAACCAATGCAAAAACAAAATGCAGGTCATCTGGTGCATCCTCAAGGTTATCTTAGCATTCGCGCTTACAGGTTCAGACCAACCTGGCAATAAGCGTCTAATCAAAGTGTGTAAATAACTAGAGTGTTGATTTGTTATTCATTCAGTCGAGTGACCTGAATTCAGGGTTATGGGGGAAGAGTCAGCTGAACTACAAATCCCAGAGTGCACTCTGTTCGCTTTCTTGCTTTCTAAGGACACAGGGGACTGTGAATGCTGCAAAGGTGCATCGATTCATTTTTTTCCTGCTGCTTCTTCCCTGTCACTTCACTGTGCTGAAATGTCCGTCAGAAACGTCTGGAGGGAGGGAATATTCGAGCTTAAACACGGTTGCATCATGGTCCTTGGCTCCAGGGCATGGGCATGTCTGGCGAGCACACACACTCAGAGCAGACAGGCGGAGGGGGAGGGAGAGAGAGAACGAGAGAGTATGCAAAACACACATATAGGAAAGAGACACAGCTAGACAATCACAAGAAATGAATTAATGCAGACAACAGGGTAAACAAACATGATCACTTCAAAAAGACAACAGATTCAATTACACACTTTTAAATTTGAAGACAACAGACAAACAAACATGACAGGGCTCAATAATAAGGCTGATGAAAGTGTTATGGGCCAACTGACAGAACTGTCTCTTGTCCTCTCTAGCCAATACATCTTATGTTTATTGGTGATGTGCATGATTTATGCTTTGGAAACTGTTCTTGTGCTGATGTAAATAGGTCACCAAGGTAAAGTTATTTAGATGCCAACATAGATTTTTTATTCATAAAATGTAGACAATTTTAAACAATTATTGGTGAGAGTTAAGGGATAGTTCACCCCAAAATGAAAATTCTGTCATAATTTACTCACCCTCAAGTTGTTCCAAACCTGTATAAATTTATTTGTTCTGCTGTACAAAAAGGAAGATATTGGAAGAATGTTTGTAACCAAGCAGATCTTGCCCCCCATTGACTAACATTTTTTTTCCTACTATAGTAGTCAATTACAAACATTCTTCCAAATATCTTCCTCTGTGTTCAGCAGAACAAATAAATTTATACAGGTTTGGAACAACTTGAGGGTGAGTAAATGATGACAAAATTTTCATTTTGGGGTGAACTATCCCTTTAGGATATCCTTTTACAATATATCGATACTATATCAGTTATCAGCCAATATTACAAATTATTTCTTTATTAGTATCAGTCGATATTGGATTATTTTTTATTTTTTTAGTAATTTAAAGAGTTCACCCAAAAATGAAAAATCAATTACTCACCCTCATGTTTTTCCAAACCCATAAGAGTTTCGTTCATCTTCAGAACACAAATAAAGAGAGATTTCTGTCCCTCCATTGACAGTCCACGCAACTACCACTTTGTTGCTTCAAACAGATCGTAAAACTAATCCATATAAATCGAGCCATTTAGTCCAAATTTTCTAAGAGACTCGATCGCTTTATATGATGAACAGGTTGAATTGAGGCTTTTATTCACATATAAATATTGATCAGCAAACATAAACAGAAGCTCAACCGAACCTGCTTGATGCGTGAGAACAAACCTCATTGGTTCTTGCGGAAGCTCAAACATGCTGCTTAACACACGAGAATGAACCTCATTGGTTCTCGCACGTCAAGCAATCATGCTTGAGCTTCCGTTTACCATAACTGATGTGTGCGTTGATGAATCTTAATGATGATAAATCTGTTCATCAAGCGATCATGTCTCTTCAGAAAATTTGGACTAAACCACTTAATTCATATGAATTAGTTTTACGATCTCTTTATGAGCTTTTTGAAGAGTCAAAGTGGTAGTTGCGTAGCTGTCTGTGGAGGGACAGAAAGCTCTCAGATTTAATTCAAAATATCTTCAACTTTGTTCTGAAGATGAACGAAAGTCTTATGGGTTTAGAACCACATGAGGGTGAGTAATTAATGACAGAATTTTCATTTTTGGGTGAACCCTTTAAAAGGTTATTTAATTTACCGTTTCCATTATCTAAACTTTCATTGTATGATGGTCAAACTTTGCATTTAATCCGAGAATCACGTCCGTTTTGAACCGTGGTGTCTGGTCTGTACGGATTAACGATCCCTATACTCGACATCAAACATCCTGCGATGTGACTATTATTCATTGCTAAAATGATATATCGTGCAGCCCTACTGTACATTATAATGCTGTGATGACTAAATTAAAAAAATGCTTTTAGTTTTTAGTGCTTTATTTTTTAGTTTATTTAGACAAAATACAACAAAACTGTAATATCAGCCATTTATCAATTATGAACCATAACATAATACTTGTCAATATTGTCAATAAATGTGATGAGTTAAATGGTTGAAAATTACAAACAAATCATGTTTTGCACTATATGACAATTTTCTAGCAAAAAAGTTAATTATTAAATCTCTCAATTCTTTCCAAATATTTTTTCCTGACACTAGGTTTAATATATATAAACTTGTAGTGAGTTCAGCAAAAAAAAAAAAATCTTATTGTTGAGCCCTGTGAGAGCTGCAAATTTTAAATTGAAGAGATAAACAAGAACCACAATAAACACAATGTGCAATATCAAGATTTTTGATTCATATGCAAGCATCCAAAAATAAGAAAATGAAAAGATCTATCCCAAAAGGAACCCAAGAGGAACCCACAGCAGATAAGAAATACAGTAAAACCATGCTTGAGGAACAAACAAACTCCCGCTTTACTTTACAATTCTGGTGCCATGACCCAAGATCTCTAACACATTCAGATGAAATGAAAAAGCAAATCCACACCTCAGAAAGAATAAGTAGGAAAAGAATAGGCGAGTACACTTGTGGGAAAGTGAAGATCCAGACACCCATCCCATCACCTGGTGCATGTTGGGAGTGCATCCCTTGGCATAGAGGCTGATGATTCTCATTAATGACAACATGACAGTGTTTCACCTCTTAGAGACCCACACACTTTCGAGCATCTCAGAACGGAAGGACAGGAAGTGAGCTAACAGAGCAATGCAGAGCCAGGCATTATGGTAAATCTAATGACCTACATTTTCAACTCCCTGCAGAAACATAACGTTGTGTATAAAGCACAGTGCGCGTGCATGTGTGGAATGCAGTAAAAGATATTCATAGACGGCACTAGATGTTCTCTTCTGACCCGGCTCACTGTACTAAAACTGCTAAACTAACTTTTGTTGCCATGTAACTGCAAAGAACAGACTCATAGATTGAAATAACCAAAGCCTATTTTAACTCTTAATACAATAATTGACTACATACACAGCAAAAGTGCAGCATTATTCAGCACGAGGCTTGTAATACAACTAGTTAATCAAAATACACACCCAACAAATAAATGTAATTTTACCTAAATGTTTGATGACAAAAAACTCCAATTATAAAGGGTTTAATTCCTGTCGGTTGGGTCTCTGACTGAGTAACAGCATACGGCAAGGTTTATAAGTTAACCAAGTGGCTTCAACACGAACTCAGAGGTGGACGAAATGGTTCAGGTCAGGTTTTTTGGTAATGTATGACCAGCCTCCATGCCTCAGGATATGTACGTGCAGGTGTGTTTGGGAACGCTTACCACATACTCCATCGGAAAACACTCTTTTGTGTGTCACTTTTCCTAGAAAGTGCATGTAAACGTATATTAGCATGTTCACACGAAATCACATGACACATCAGCAAAGCCACCAATCACAGCAAGCCTTTGATTAGCCTGAGAGCCATAATCATACAAAAGAACTAAAGGAAGGCTTAATTGGCATAAAAACATTCAATTGTGTCAGGTATGCGTTTTTGCATGATTCAACCGAGGATTATGACAATCGATTTTCTTAATTAGTCCCTCTTCTTCGTAGCACCTGGGAGAAAAACAATCACATGGCTGTAAACCCAATTCATTTGAGCCAATTCACAAGTACATCTGGCTACAACTGATATTGTTTGATTGTGCACGCATGCATGTGCATTCAAGATTAAAATATACCCCAAAAAAGAGAAAGGCGCATTAAAGAATGTCTGCGGTCGTGCTCAGACAAACCATGGAATGAAAGGAATGACCGGAATGACCAGGCAGGACGGGTAATGGGCATGTATGCTGTAGCTTGCTTGTGTCTCCAACATGCGCAGATTGAATCGGTGACAGAACGCACATGTTCCAGCCTGCTGGGAGTTGGTCAGAGCAGGTAACATTCTTAAAGCAGCCACCCAGAATAGAATTGTTCCTGCGTTCAGTAACCAATAGCAACTCTTCTGGAACACTTTGTGTTACTTTGGTAACAATGCACTCTTTGCTTATGAATGATGCTCTG
Source organism: Ctenopharyngodon idella (assembly GCF_019924925.1). Lineage (NCBI taxonomy): Eukaryota > Metazoa > Chordata > Actinopteri > Cypriniformes > Xenocyprididae > Ctenopharyngodon > Ctenopharyngodon idella. Next base: position 26,947,705 of record NC_067235.1, on the reverse strand, counting down.
CAGAGCGCACAGATCTCAAAAAGCATTGTGGGTGCACTTCGAACCCACATTCACACTCTAGCAGATTGAAGATGTGGGCAGAGGATGAAAGGCAGCAGACTCATATTACCACAATAATTTAAAGTTCTTAATTAGTGTACAGAAAATTTATACAAAAAATATTGGATTGGTACTTTTTTTTTATATTATATTCTGCATACTACTGTAATCAGAGCAGGATTAGTATCACAGAGACTTCTGGTCAGCGTCTAGTTTGGTTCATATTGCTACTTATTCTAGAAAACACCAACTTAGACTGACTAATATGAAAAGTAACCGATCAAGGTTTTATTTTATTTATTTTTTTAGGTAAAGTTTACACTGTTCCTAACCAGGTGTGATGTGACAAGTTTCCAGTGTGTGTGTGTCCCTTTAAATGCAAATGAGCTGCTGTGCTCAAGAAGAGGGCGGAGTTTCAAGAGTTCATGTTAGCACATAGTGTTAGCAGCAGCGCCGATTACCTCACGCAGACTCACCGAACATGTCTGAAAATGCCTTTTATGTTCAAAACGGAGTCGGTCAATGATGGAGTGACAACATGTAGAATGCAACAGGATGTGGTTAGTTTATGAGTTTATGTAGCTGATGTGGAGTTAACTATCTTAAAGTCATTGATTAGCATATTCTGTCATGATAATCTATTAATCGCTCCTGTGGGATCTGTTGTAAGATCCTACAGAGCCAGAGATATGCTGCATGAAGATTGAACAGGTATAGTTTAGTTTAATTACGGTTATAACTTATGTTGTCATCTTGCTTTTATGACATGCTATTGCATTTGTGTTATGTTCTGTAATGCAATAACATGACCTCACCCCTTTGTTGCGTGTTCTCGTGGGCAGGGTTTAAGTAAATTTTAGGGTTAGTGATGTCACCAACCAGTCCCTACTAGCCGTGTCTTGTAGTCCTTAAACAGAGAATTCATTAAAAGAAAATATCTCGCTTTGCATTGAACTTTGAGTGTCGTAACTTTGCAGATGTTGTTTATGCTCTAACAGCAACATTACACACTAACTGAAGTTAAAAAAGTGAAATCGCAGTGAACCACCCCTTTAACTGAAAACAAAAATGAATTGGAAAAACTGAAGCCAAACTAAAACACATTTTCTTGACTAAGTAGAATAAAAATGGCCACAAATTAATTTTAGTTTTATTTTTTGAAAAGCAAAATATTGTAAAAGTTTCAAATTTCATAACTTGCTTTCATTAAAGCTGCGCAGAAAATAAATTTATTTGTCTAAAAATGAACTAATTACTGACAACAGTAATTCATAACGGTAAGCTTATAATGATGATTTAATTTGAGCTGTTGGGTCAGATTTCACAGTTTTCAAAAAACAATGGAAGACACCGCCTTAAAAGACATGATTTACAGGTATTTGTCTATTATTTTTATGTTATGTCTTTGTTTTGGTTAGTTTTGGCATCATTAGTGATATTTGCTCTGAAAAATCATGTCCTGTAAGAGACCAAGAAGAGCCCAACTCACGTAATCACCAAAACAATGTTCCTCCGCAAGAAACTTGTAGTTTAAAGGGACAGAAGAAGAAACTCATACAGGTCTGGAACAACATGAGGGTGAGTAAATGATGACAAAATTTTAATTTTTGGGTGAGCTATCCCTTTAACGCCTCAATCACTAGAGAGTCAAATCATTCATACTGCAGCTTTAAACATAAAAAGTACCAATGTAGCCCTGAGAAATTTAATGACGCTACACTTAAATTGCATCAATCAAAATAAACTGAAAAACACACAAAAAACCCACTAAACCTAAAAATAAAACAGAAATTCTAAATTTAAAACTATAATAACACTGCAGTGACAAGCAACTTGTCTTCCCAGTCCCAGTGGTACACAGTTCTGCATTAGCCCGAGGTGGATTGTTGATATTAGGAGAAGGTGTACGTGTTTGCACTTCTCTTTCTGGGAGTGGACAGAGGCTCAACATAGCCTGAGTTTTTTCTGCGCAGTCCATAATAACAGGGTTGACCGGAGGACTGAGCTGAACTACACTGAAGCGCAATGTTTCAGACTTAGCAGCCCTGAAACCACATGTCTTAGTCATAAAAGATTAGGTAAAGGCCTGGAGATGCAAGTAATGCCACTTTCTGTCTGACTCACAGCTGTTTACATACACAGACAGAACCTGAGTCCTCTGACCAAGGTGTGACCTCTGCGGGATCACGGGAAGAGTGGGAATCTCATGCAAATCTTCACAGCAGTAAAAAAAACCTAAGAAACAGCAGGTTTTCAAGTGAAGCAGGAAAACAACATAAAAGGCCCCAGAGAACTTTTACATGTGGTTTCATGTTGGTCTTATGAGACCTTTGATTCTCTCAGGAATGCATACGAAAAGCCCATCTTTCACATACAAACACACAAACACACACATGTTCTGTGCACTGCAAAGACAGCAAAAGTGATGTGAAATACTACTCTAAGAGCATACCAGAACTATTAGCAATCCCAGAAAACACACAATAGCTCCCTGTTTTTCGCTGTCACACACTGACACGATTACCGAGATAAATACTGTACATTTATCATCAATCTGTCATTGCATTGGCTTTTCTGAGTGGACATTAGATTAGCATTCACTCAGACTTCTAGACTACAAAAGTGGGAGCCATCTATTTTAGGTCTCTCTCACTTCTTCTCTCTTTTCCAAGTAATGCATAGAGTTGCCGCTTCCTCGAACACCAACTTCCACTCTCTCTTGCAGCAGAAAATAGATCTCAAAATCTAAAGAAATTAACAACAACTCGCTGTTCCATTTAGCCAGTCTTAAAGAGTACATATAAACTGCTAGGTCACAATACATCTCTTGTTCTTTCTGCACTCTTCCTTAAAGAAACCGCTGTGATCAAACAAAGGAACAAAACAGGGTTTCCTGATATACTACGCAGCCCGTAAGTGACATTTGCAAAAAAACAAAAAGATAATTTCATGTCTTTCACAAGAAATGTTTGTATGTGAACAGGAAAACTAGATGTATCAGAAACGGTAATGTCAGCATGCAAACTTTTCAGTCATATTATTGATTCAAACTAACAGCTGGTTATCAGCCTGTTTTCTTACCTTAGTTATCCTCTAAATTCATAAGTTGACCTCTACTATGTACACTACCTATGCAAAAGTTTGGGTCAGCAAGAAGTCTCTTATGCTCACCAATTTTACTGCATTTATTAAAATACAGTAAAAACAGTAATATTGTAAAATATTACAATTTTAAACAACTGTATGTACAAATGTAAAATTAATTTACTCCTGTGATGGCAAAGCTGAATTTTCAGCATCATTACTCCAGTCTTCAATGTCACATGATCCTTCAGAAATCATTCTATGCCGATTTGTTCCTCAAGAAACATTTCATATTATTATCAATAGCTATGTTTCTATCCACCTATTTTTATGCGCATTTTGGGATATCGCATCGAAAACTGCTGGATGGAAACGCCAAGATGTGCATAAATTCTAAAAATGCGCATAAAAAAAACGTATGTGCTCGTTTGAGTCGGATAAATTTTCTATCCAATAAGAAAACATGCGCATGAACTACAATGGAAAGACATTTACCGAATAAATTCCTCGATGCGCATAAAAAAAATCATGTGACTTTGTGCGATGGGACGGCATAACTGTACTAACCAGTGGAAAAATCTTGTTGCAAAGCATGTGAAATGCTGTTTTGGTCATTCAGAAGTCTGTCGTCAATGTGGTTCGGTATAATTCCTCCCAGAACTGTCTTACATGACTGCGTTTCCAAACAACAGCATCCGCCTCTGAAAGCAAGATAACACATTTATTGCATTTCGTTAATTTATTATATGAAAATTACTATATACAGTGGCGTCTTCTACGTTTCTTAGTAATATTTAGCACCAGTTTATCAGGAAGTGATGATTTTGTTCTCTTTGACTCACTGGATGGAAACGGTGCTTTATTCGCAAATGTTTTATGCAATATTGCGCATAAGTTAAATTCGCAACTTTGGATGGAAACATAGCTCATGTTGAAAACAGTTGTGCTGATTAATATTTTTTGTGGAAACCTGATATTTTTAGGATTCTTTGATTAATAGAAAGCTCAAAAGAATCACATTTATTTGAAACAAATCTTTTGTAACACTATAAATGTGTCACTTGTGTCCTTTGTCGAATAAAAGTATTAATTTCTTTAAAAAAAAAAAATATATATATATATATATTGACCCCAAACATTTGAATGATGGTGAATTTGTAGTTTTCCCATGCACATATGAAAGCAAAAGTCCCAGGGTTTCTTTCTACAACACTTCACCTTTCATTAAAATGTGTGCAAATCCTGAGCGACCAGCACAACATCTTGAGTACACAGTTTATACAGTTTAGGAAAGCTTAAAAGAATAAGTACACCAAAGTATGTTTTAATAATGTGCGACATTACAAGCAGAAAAAATGTGGCACTACAATAGAACAAATCTGGGATTGACCTTAGACCAATCACATGCTTAAACGAGCAACAAAATACATGATTTGTATTTGTATTGACTGATTTTGCAAAGTAGGTCAAAGTCTCCAGCATTTTAACTCATAATCATCCCTGGATCACTGTCAAAATCTCAACTAGGGAAAACATTTGCATGCTCACATTTCCAAATGCCTAGGCGTCAGGGACACAAGTGCAGGATTTGAGAAACAGCTTGTGTGTCTCTCGCAGTCGGTATGCCACGTGTGGGTTTACTCAGAGCGAGACCATTTGGTCAAAAGGCCGTAGCATCCTTGGGGGTAAAAAGTTTACAGAAACCACAAACAGCTCATCAGGACTGAGCAAGATATGTGTGATATTAGAGAAGGTTTCACCACAGGAAGAGGTCAGAGGTCACGTAACACTCCTCACACACCCAAACTTTCAGGGTGAATTTTAAAGAGATAGTTTACGTAAAAATGAACATCGTCATCATTGATTCACCCTCATGTCGTTCTGAACTGGTATTATTTTCTTTCTTTCATAAAATGTTTGAGAGCTGTGTCAGATGGGAAGATTATCAGCAAATTGTAGGGTTTCAGAAGATGTATAATATGGCATTAGGGATGCACAGATACCATTTTTTAAGGACAGAGTACGAGTACTGATATTTTTTTTCTGGTACTCGCTGATACCGATACTGATGCCTATACGTTTATTAATTTCTTTTTTTTTTTTTTGGTGATGTGGCAGTTTTCCAAGCACAACACAGTGAGACTAATGAATGTAGGACAGCTTCTTTATTATTACTCCAATTAAAAAAGTAATAATTTTTATTTTTATGCTTGTCACAAACTTAAAGAACAAAAATTTCGCAGTGTCCAATAACCTTCAAAGGGCATAATTACCAATATATACAATTGTTATATAAAAAGAAATTTACAAACAAATGACTAACAATACAACAAATACTATAGAGATACGAATTAAATAAACTTGTTTTTCAGATACAGTATGTTTATTTACTATGTATACATTTATTTAATATCTTTTGTTGTTTTATTAACATTAACAGGCTACTGTCCCTTTAAGACCGAATCCATGGATGAAATATACTAAAACATATCCTGTTTTCACCCACCTGAGATACTCCACACCATGGACATTTTGACAACTATGTGTGCATTTGACCATTCAGGCGCAAGGAGAACTGATTGCGCGCTGTCTGAGAGAACTGGGATCACGCGCAAGAAAGAGAAAGAGAGCGCGTGAGAGGTTAGAGGTCATCATTATTTTTGAAGTATTTCCACACCCCTGAGGCTGATATTATTTCTGCTGCTGCCGCCGGTGTCTCTGTGCACGGAAAATTCTGTCAGTTATGTCACGTGAGGTATTTCTTTGGTCTTTGGTATCGGGGGTATTTTTACGAGTACGAGTACAAGTACATGAGCTTGGTATCGGGCCGATACCGGTATCGGTGCATCCCTATATGGCATTATATGAATTATATAAATAACCATGATCGTGATGCTATCGGATCCTGGAAGTCCTATAGGTTTAGCCAAGTAGCATGTCATTCCATGATCTACGCATTGTCTTATGTTATGTTTGGGCTCATTCGAGACCACCTGCTCTAAATAAAGATATTTAATCTATTATGGTTTACTAATGTTTGGTGAAGTAAAGTTACAAACAAAAAAGTGGCACAAAACGTGTATAGCGGCATTTTTTCATACAAATACTTGGTATATTTTGGTCACTAACTGAAACAAATATGTAATCTGCTACTTGAGGCCTTTCAGCGATATATGACCCAAGTTTATCTGTTATGTACATTTTCATGTACAGTCATTATTTTAGCAGTTATTTTAGCAGTTATTCACACTATGAAAATTGAGCACATTTAATGTGTGTTAAAAGTGATGGTCATATTCCCTATATATTTACTAAGTTTTAAAATGACACCTATTTTTTGTGTTGGTTAAGCAAGTGGTTGTTAAGTGATGTGATAACTTAGTAGCACCCCCCGCTTCAACTTTAAGAAGTTGGTTTTGATTTTTTTTTTTTTTTTTTTTTTTTTGAAGAAATTGATTGTTAATTTAAAAAATGATCAATCATGGGAATTTATGTAAACTGACATCACTGCAAGGACTTTAGAGGCCTACCATGTAAGATGAGATACAGTTGGTCTTCACTTTCTGGAGTGAAATTTCACAGTTGGTGAATTTTAGCAAAAACCTGACAATATTGTCACTACCCCCATGACAAAACATGTCAAATAAGAGACAGGATGTTGACGTGAGGAGACGAGGTGGTCTGTAAAGAGACAGGCAAACTAATGTACCACACATGAAGAGAGACAGACAGACTGGAAAGAACCTTTGTCTATTTTACTACCTGCTTGTGGATCATAAACAAAGAATGTGGTTGTATTGTGTCAGTAGATGGGTGGGTCAAATATTTTTATGCAAATGGAATATTTAGAATATTTTCATTTAAAAAAAATAGAATATGGAATCAAAAATGCTGAATGAAAACACTTACATGCTTACTTGAGGTGGATTATGTCCATTAATTCTGTCCATAAACTACAATGAAAGCATATTTACTGAATAAATTCCTAGATGTGCATCAGAAAAGTATGAGACTCATTTAACAACCAATTTAAAGATCAGCCAATATCAATATCAGATTTTAATTGTACATGCTCATTTCCATTTTTACATTTAGATAACCTTTGCCGTCATCTAACGCTCACTTAAAGATAATCTTTAAAAAGACACTAATAATCAATTAAGAACACTGGTAAATATAATCTTTAGCAGATATCAAGATTAATATCAATTTTTCACATTGTACATTATAGCCTAAATTTACTTCTATCCCAATTTTAGTTTTTTTTAGTTTTTTAAACAACTGATTTTAGATTTTATTTTTTTAGTCTTTGATTTTTTATTTACTTAGAGAAAATAGTATATCACTGTAATATCTGCCATTTATGGGTTATCAGCCATAATGTAAAAAATAATTATCAGCCAGAATTTTAGCATAAATTAAGTTTACAACTTGGATGGAAACATAGCTAGCCTGTGTGTGTGTGTATGTGTGTGTGTGTGTGTGTGTGTGGTAGGGGTGGGACGGTTCAGATTTCTCACGGTTCGGTTTGTATCACGGTTTCGTTACAGTTCGGTATGTGCTATGTTCTGTAAAAAAATAGGACAATTGTCAAATAAAGATAAAGAAAATAAAAACAAATAATCTAACTACAAGAAACAGCACAAATAAATACATGAGAGCTAAGATACAAATAACATGAACAATGCTTTACATGTTTTTCAGGTATCTAACAGCTTTCAGGTACAGAAATTGGGAAACTAGAATGCATATCCATTGACTGAAACATACATTAGCCGAATCCGTCTGTCTGTTTTGCACGTTGTTTTCAACAAACCATATTATAGATGCGTCGTCAGATTTGGGATGAACCGCGGTGCAAGCGCGTGCTGAACCGTGGGTGGAAGACCGAACGGTTCGATTTTTTACAGCGAACCGTCCCACCCCTAGTGGGTGGGTGGGTGTTCTTGTATATATGGTTTATGAGGACACAAATGTGTATTATGACATGGGTACTACAACTTCCTGTGTCCTCGTAAACCGAATGGCTTAAAAAAAACAGTGCTTTTTTTTTTAATTAAAAAAAATGCAGTATAAAAGCCATTACGCCTATGGAGAATCTCCGTAAACTACATATACAAGTATATATGTGTGTGTGTGTGTGTGTGTTGAAGGCAACAGAAAACATGGTCAGAATTGAACAGGAAATGCCCCCTCCCTACCACCAATCAAGTGGTGTGAAAGAGAGGAAGAGAAAGAAACAAAAGACAATGCACGCTGCTTGACATTTCAACTACACACCACACATAGAGCATTATCACGGTCTATCATCCATGTGGCTTTAGAACCTGACCATGTTCCTCTATGCGCAGCTGAACTACTCGCTTTGTTGCAAACCAAATCAACATCCTGTTGACTCAAGAGTTGACCACCTACACATCACTGCCTCCAGATGTTCTAGATCTGGCCAAAGTTCTCACTAACCATCTGCACAAAGGTATCTTCATAAAGAAACCTTCAGGATCACAACACAGAAGCCTTATGACAGGAGACGGAGGGCAGGCTGGGACAAAGCCACCGCCTTTAGCAGTCACTGAAAGTGGTGAATACTCCTTCAGATATGCCACAGCTGAATCTGAAACCCATGGAAAAACCCATTTGACATCCTGCCCAGGGTAAAGGACTAGAACGACAGCACAAATTTAAGCAGTCAACTTGACCAGACAAACTATATTTCTCTGTTGTCTAGCAAACATATGCGACATCTGGGCCATTGAAAACATAAACTACTCTCCGATAGCACAGGAACATGATATCCTGTCGAGTGCTCCTCAGAGAATAGATGGGAAGTTTGGGACAGTAGCTCAAAGTGGCGTATTTCTAAACTTGATATAAATTAGAGGAAGTCAGACAGTGGAAAACATCAAAAACATCACTAAAAAACAAACACACAATGGGGATTAGTTATGAAACACAAACAGAACGAATTGTTCATAAATACATTCTTACATAAAGAGTCCCGTTTAATCTGGCCTGCTCTCACTTCATCAATGCAATTCACTGGGCAAACATCATTCAATATGTATTTATTTCATAAGCAAATTTCTCATGTGTTTGGCTCAATCTTTTGGAAGACTTCCAACTAAAGTTCACAAATTTAGAAAGAGGAAGAAGTTTATCGGAGGCCTCAAAAGAGAAAATACAAGTCTACTCTGTTTTGACAGATCGGCTCTGAGCCAGATCGATACGCCTCAGAAACAAAAATAGCTTTTTTCTGAGCAGAGAGTTTTTCATCTGAGATTGAGCAGGTGTGTGTCACTGTGATATCAGGCCGTCTCAAGAATCAATTTAGCAGTAATAATATTCACTGTCGGCCTGTTCCTCCTGCTTCTAATCAGGTGGAATTGTGAGCTATCTAGTGCTTCCTTCACCAGTTAGTGTCATCTGCAGGCAACCTGATAACATATCTACTTAGAAGAAAAGAGAAAAAGAGAGAGTTACTATAAAGCAAGCCTGTCAGTTCATCATAAATCCTGTTTGGCTCTGTCATGACACCACCGTCATTCATCCTGCTACAGATATCTTGATCTAAAAAGGGGAAAACAAAATCAACTGGTTCTGATTTTGAAGAAATTTACTAATCTGACTAATAAGTTCATAATAACGATCAGAAAATTAACTATCCCACATCTTCTCTCACTGAAGCCCAAAACAGACTGTAAAAAGTAAAGGCTCAAAGAACTCTTCCTAAGTTATGCACAAGGACATGAAGCAAAATATGATGGAACTGGGCCAGCTGGCCTGTCTATACTCATGTAAGATGAAATAGAGGCAGTCAAGACTCAAATACAATTCCATCAGTGACAAAACTACTGACTCAGTTTCCTGAGACTGACATCACAGCCATTGTTTCATAAATTACTGCACAATCTAGATTCCATGTACAGTTTTCGGTCTTATGTCACAGTCAGATATCTGAATCTGATAGGAATACATAGTATCGTCCCTTGTGTTGGACTGAATCATTATTCAGTTGCTCCAAATGTCTGCGACAGCTGCTCATGCAGCAGATAAGAGCTCATGCTGGTGTAGGATTCGCAGCTGGTGAGATCAGTCCATGATAAACGGCCCTAATGTTCAGGACAACTGCTTTTCACAACAAGAGATTATTTATATTTGTGTCACTGTAACAATACAACCTAACAGAGGTAGACAGGTTTGATCAATATTTTAGATATTCACTTTTCTTCTTTTTATAATGATGCCATTTGCTGGTCAATACGTTGTTTAGCTTAGGAAACTTGTTAATACATCGCTTTTCTTAGGTAAAATGACCCTTGTAATTATTTTTAACAATTAGACAGTCCAAAAGTCGTAAAAACTTTGGTGTTAAAATAAAAAAATATATATTATTACTATTATTATTATTATTATTGTTGTTGTTGTTGGATACTGAATACCAGAGTAATCTAAGTCACAAAAAACAATATCGGTCGATTTTTAAAACATAATACGCATAAAAGGCAAAATTAAGTACTTAAAAGTATTTTATTTCAAGTAAGGATACAACTTAGCCTACTTTGCCTTGAAAGAAATTACAACTAATCTCGATTATTGAAAAGCTCTCAAGTGGTCTTACAGTAAGCACGTTGGGTAATAATGAGACAAAAAATTTCCTCAATGACAAAAAATGTCAGTACAGACTGTAGAAGGGGCGATGTTTTAAATAGCTAAAACAAAAGTAAAGCGTCAAGTCTGACTCAAACCCTGCGCTGTAACAAGTCGAAACTGCTTGATTTCACCAGACACAAGCATTCGAGCACGTTCCCGTATGGAGCAGTATGGATTCCTGTCCAGTAAAATACAGTCATGACTGTGGTCAACTTTTGCCTGAACTTACCCGCTCGCTTCCTTTCGGCCCCTCGATTCCGGTCCTGCTCTCCTAAGCACTTTTCAGATTAACTCCTAAAAATATCACATTTGAGGAACAAAGTCAATCCAGATACGGGACAGGAACTGGTCTCGCCATGCTCTTCTACACGTCGAAGTACGAATAAGTCATGAAACTTTTCTTTTCGGCTCTGCCTTCCTTTCCTCACCCAGTCTACCCCCCTTTTCCACGGTCCAAAAAAAGTCGCACTTCCGCGATCTGATGGCTGCTGTATCATGTGGTTTGTCGTCCACGAGAGCGCCCGCACCTGGTTCTCTCAGCGCGCGCCCTTGACCTGTTTTCTACATTCAGAAACGGCGATTAAACAGGAATATGAACTCATTCATGGACTTTTCCGGGCGCTTATGGACATTATTGACAAGGAAACTACTTGTAATTAAATTACGTACATAAAACAAAAACTTATAGTCTATAATAGGCTACTGTTTTATTCATAGCTAACAAAACACGAAGCAAGTGTAAACAACAGGTTAAATGTCTCTCCTTCTGTTTTATTAAAAAGAAAATAGTCAATGTGCAAGCTCAAGTAATTTTTATAGTAGTCTATTGTTTAAGCAAAAATGAAAGATATCATTATTCAGTCACGTATTTCCGTCAAAAAGGATAAATCGTTAAAAAGAAAAAAAGTAAGCTATAAAATTGGTCCATAGGGCTCATACGCACTCAAATAGCATTTGAGTGAGGGCATTTCATTGGTTTAATCTACTGAAGGGATGGGCACAGTGTGTACTGCGAACAATATTTGCAGCAACACTTTTTTTTTTTTTTTTTTTTTTGTGAATAAACTAGGTCAGGGGTCTTCAGCAGTGGATAGGCCTATGCAGCATTGTTTTCGCCCAAATTAATTTTACAGAATGAATGAATGAATGAATTTATTTGTTTATTTGTTTGTTTATTAAATAAGTAAATATGCGCTAAATTAAAAAAACAATATTAAATCAATTTGGACAACGTTGGCATGTCCAGCAGTTGACAATAATAATAATAATAAATACTACATTTATGCATTTTCCGGATACTTTTATCCAAAGCGACTAGAAAAGCAATTAGATCAGGAGCCAAAAATATTCGTAATATACAATGCCAGGTTTAGGCTACTTGATAGCTAGGTTATGAAGCAGGTAGAGAAGAGGAGAAATGCAGTTTTGTTTTTTTGTTTTTTAAAGAATTTCCTGCTTGCTAGGAAGCATTTCCTGCTTGCTGCTTGCTAGGAAATGCTTAAATTGCACTTATTGGAATAATCATCTTAATTTAACAAATGATAATAAGCACTTTTTTAAATAGCTGGAATTATTCAAAGACTCGTTACGTCCAATCATGCACTCTCGTGTCGCCACCTATGTAACACGCAGAAAGAATGACTGAATGAATCAGTCAATGAATCGTTGTGTTGAACCGATTCAAAAGATTCGAATCACTAAGATTATTCAAAATCCCCACCGCTAGAGGGAACCCATGGTTTGACTCTACTTTTTCTCTTCCGGGTTTGGGGACTACAAACTGACAGTGCATAGAGGATGCAAGGCCACTAAGAGCAATCATTTGTTCAGATTCAAGCTAATCGTTAACCAGTTTACAGTACAATAATTCAAACAGCAGACCAGATATTTTAATAGAGATAAGAGAAACACTATATAGAATTAAAATAATGGGGCTTATGGTGGTATTTTTGTGGATACCAGCACATAACGGAGTTAAAGAAAATTAAAAGGCAGATAAAATAGAAAAGGAAGTTACTAAAAGTAATCACATTGATTTTAGTATCAGTAGGGCAGAAATCAAGAGTATTATTAAAAAGAGATTGAAGGACAGATGGTAAAGGCAATGGGAAGAAACAAGAAAAGGGCAATAGTTTCATAGGATTCAAAGGAAAGTGGGAGAAATGAGGTATACAGGGAGGAATAGGAGGGAAGAGATAATAGTATCAAGGCTTAGGTTTGGACACACTGTTTAAAATAGGTAAACATAACACAGGGAAATGTGATTTCTGTGGTCAGAAAGAGACGGTAGAACATGTTATGATATATTGTCCGAAATATGAAACAAATAAGACATTTAATTAGGAAATTAGGAGAGATGAACACGTTTTGATTTAATAGATATTCTGAGAAAAGAGTCAAAATATATGTGTTATAATCTATTGTTTCAATATCTTAGAAAAACTAATTTATTCTGGTCCACACTCCATACCAGTTGGTGGCGGAATGCACCAGTAAGTTGTTTGCCAACCGCCAATAAACCCAAGAAGAAGAAGAAGGAGAAGGACTACAAACTGAGTAGCTGTTTTCACAACAGAGAAGAAAGTGCACGCAAACTTTATTGGTTGCGCGTGGCGGTGGATTTTTCAAAATGGTGCGCGTGTGTGCTTATCCTGGATGCTTCAACCGAGAGAAATCATTGAGACTCCGTCAGTGGGCATCAATGCAGGAGGAAAGTTTGACTTTTCACACATTGCCCCTGCATGATCTAAAACGATTGAATCGGTGGCTGCTCGCTCTTCGTCGAGATAGATCACCCATTCAGTCTATCCGTGGATTGAGGGTGTGCAGCGAACATTTTTCACCAGCCGATTTTAGTGTAGCCAAAGGAAATAAAAGACGATTGAAATCAACAGCTGTACCCAAGCTGTTTGTACAACAACAAACTGAGGTGGGTGTGGAAATAAAGATTTGGCATAATCATGAGTTTCCATGACGGTGGGGAGCATCTCAAGTGTGGTCGACCTACGTTATTGTTTAAAAAAAGTGTAGTTATAGAGCTTTAAATTTAACTGTGGTGCAATGGGTGCTACATCATTTATTTCCAGCAGTAATACAGTGCATTTAGTATAGTGTGCGGTATGCGTAGACGTCCCATATAAACATGCTATACATGTCGTACTATTAAAATGACAGAAAATCAAACAAATGTAACCGTCTGACACATTTTTGTATCAAAGCTGCTTTCATTTGGTCACATGACTAAGTTGTATTTTCACAAAAAAAAAAGTTTAGTCCTTCGTTTTCATAGGAACACTTACATGTAGCATGTACAAATTACGCAGAAACAACGAAATTTTATAAAGAATGTCTGCAAATAGTCTGCTTTCACTTCCCGAAGAAGTTCCCGCCCTCGCTGCGCTGATTGGTCTGTTTATTAAGGAAGTAATGCAGCACCTCGTTTTAATTGGCTAACACGCGTCACGTGACCGGAGGAGCGCAACTAAGTTTTCCTTACTGATGTTACGTGCGTTGTTAGGGTCTTTTCTCGTTCGATAGGAAATATTTACGAATCAAGCAACTTTTTAAAAGCAGAATTACGATTCAGCACTTTATCTGCGCATTGTATTAACTAGTGTATAAATGTTTACGGCTGACTTGCTCATAGTTTTCATGGCAGGAACATGCGGTGCACTTGGGACTTTGGTATTACTCGCATGACCGTGACAGTACCTTGAGAAAGGAGACTGTAACTTAAGTTTGACCAACTGTAATGCAATCATTGATTTTCCTGACTCAGTCTTGAATAAGACTGAGTAAGACTTGAATAAGTGGTTCCTTGAATACATTTAGGTGGCCACGCCATCCGGACTAACGGCATAATTCAGTTACATGCATAACAGGTAAGGGAAGCAAACCATTTTGCCAACAAACGCGTGTTTCTCTGCTTAGGATAAATTTGTTATTCCTATAAACATCCAGCTGCTGTCACAGACCAGTTACCACTGATTCAGTGACTCAGATATAATTATACAGCTACAAGAATGTTCTGTCCTGGGACGTACCATTTTACAAATTTTCCTAATAAAATTGCGATTTGCAAATAAAAATGCAGTTGTTTAAAGCTCCAGGTTTCCTGTGCATGTTTGTAAGACTACACCATTTTGGCCAAAAATTGTGTAATTTATATATCAATAATACAACAATAATTATAGTAATGATTATTGTTATTGTAGTTTATTATTATTATTATTATTATTAAATAAAATATTAAACAAAACAATAATAGTACTGTTGTAATATTTCACTGCTAAATAGGCGAATTGAGTATTTAAGAAAATATTACAATAATAAATTATATAGGATAACTGTAACATGTACTTATGTCTTAATTTATGCTTTTTGAAACTTTTACCATCAAACTTTTTTTTGGTGGAAAACAGGTTTTTGAAGATTGTTGGTGCATGTTGCATTTCCAAATTTATGGCATAAGTGAACTAAACTCAGAGTACTTGCAGACAGGAGATCGTGTGGAGCGTCAATTACTGTGACTCGAGCTGCTCTGACGCTGAAAACGATGGATCATGAGCTGCTTGAATGTAAATGAACACAGTGCCGTGCTTCACTCTGAAACCTTCAGAGCATATATTTATTTAAATTGCAGCTTTTGTAATCTAATATTTGCATGTTGCGACTTTGGTTTATTTCGATTAATCATGCAGCCATAAGTTTGAAGAAAATCTGTTCATTAAAATTAAAGGTACCTCTTGATTTCATGTTTTCTTGAAATTAAACACTAATTTGTGGCTTCAGAAGTCAAGTCAGAAGATTAGTCTTATTGCTCAGACTTTTGTGCTTGTTCCCAACAGACCATCTCCATCTGTCTCTTCCTTTTCCTTTCTCTGCCTTTCTTCTGTGTCATCATTTTCGGCTGAATGCTGCAGGCATTGCCTAAGATTAGGAGAGCAGTTAAGAGGGTTCAGCAAGTCGGAGCCCAAATCATCCCAATGGCTCAGAACTGCAATGCATCCTCCACGCAGAAAGATGGTGCTGTCACAGCAGCTATTCTCATCATAGGAGATGAGATCCTCAAGGTAAATTACAATATTTTTTAATAATAGTCACAATTAACCCTTTGTCTTGTATGGACTGTTATTTATATGACATTTATATTAGCTCTATATGGATTTTGCTTACCTATTTTCCGACCATTAACAGTACAGGTTTCCACGTTTAGAGCAGAAATTATACTCTTTTAGATTTACTTAAAAAAGCAATATGTTAAAAACTTTTGGTTTATATGCTTACATTGCAGGGTCACACTGTCGACACTAACAGTGCCTTCCTGTGCCGTGGACTTCGTAAACTTGGTGTCACGGTAGAGCGAATCACTGTGGTACCTGACGTCCAGGAAGTCATCGCTAAAGAAGTAGCCCAGCTTTCGTCCTCCGTTACTCACCTCATCACATCCGGCGGCATCGGTCCCACCCATGACGATGTCACTTTTGAAAGTGTCGCTATGGCATTTGGCGAAGGTCTGCATGCCCACCCTGAACTGACAAAGCTAGTGGAGGGGTTCTTTGGCACCGTCACTCCTAACAGTGCCCCCATGAAGCTTGCCATGGTCCCCGTTTCTGCCAAACTCAATTTTGGCATAGACCCTCAGACAGGCCAGCGAAATCGCTTCCCTCTAGTCAGTGTCCGAAATGTATACATATTTCCCGGCATCCCCTCTCTGCTGGAACGATCGTTCAACGGACTAACCCATCTGTTTTCAGGTTCTGGTACCATCTTTCACACCCGTGAGGTGTTTGTGGATGCGGATGAGACTGAGATCGCCCCGAGTCTCACAAAACTGCAGGCAGGTTGGGGGAAGAGTGTCTCTCTGGGATCTTACCCAGACTGGCTTAGTAATTATCATCGTGTGCGACTGGTTCTGGACTCAGACAGTGTGGAGGAGGTGGATCGGGCACGAACGCAACTGATAAAAGAGCTACCTGAAGGATCTGTGGTTCCTCTCATTACTGACCCAGTGTCAATCGCACCTGAAGAGGTGTACTCTCTCTCGAAAAGCGGTAAGCTTCTTTCTAACCACATTTATGAGCTGTTGCTGGTCAGTTATGTGTGTTTGATCTTGACCAGTTTACAGTCAATTGAAAATAACCTTGTTAAATGTGTGAAATTAGCTGTAAGAGAATCTTAAATCATTAAATATCTCACAGAGACACTGCTTGGGAAGAAAGTAGCTGCAGCATTGGGGACCATTGAGATGGCGCTGGATAAATACTCAGTTAATGAGCTCTGTGTTGGCTTCAACGGTGGCAAGGACTGCACAGCTCTACTGCATTTATTTTATGCTGCTCTAAAACGGTAAGAGAGGCAAAATTAAAGACAAGGGGTTGACAAAAGGGACCTTATGGGCCTAATTAAATTACAGTTGACAAAAGAAATTTATTTGTACAACTTATTTGTACACTTCAAGTACAATTAAAGTTAAAATTTAATTAATAAACAATAAAATGTATATTAACTGTCTTTAATAAATAATAAAATATCAAACCAAATGGCATTTGTTTTAAAGTGATAATTACCACAAAAATGTGTTGTTACAAACCTGTACGAATTTCTTTATTCTGTTGAACACAAAAGAAGATACAATAAAGCTATATTGAAAGTCAAAGGGGTCCAGAACAACACTGGACCCCACTGACTTGAATTTGACTTTCTTTCTTTTTTTTTCAAAATAAATGCTTTTGTGTTTCACAGAAGAAATAAATTCATATATCTTGAATGACATGAGGCTGAGTAAATACATTTTCATTCTGATGTGAACTATTCCTTAAGATAAGCAAACCTTCCAAAAAATGTCCAAATATGCAATTTGAATTTAAGACTGGTATAGAGTGGTGCAGGTCTGATGTCAAAGCCCTGCCCCTGGTTCCCTTGAGATTTTCCTATGGGGTTTTATATTAGGGTTTTTCCATTTATAACATAACTTGACGATACTTTAAGTTTTGTTCTACAACGTAAATTACCCATACTGAAAACATGAATTTTTAAGCAGTTATGTTCAGTTTTACTAGATTATTTAGTAGATAAGACAGTTTGGGAGTGTGATTAGCAATGTTTCCATCCACCTATTTTTATGTGCATTTTGGGATATCACATAAAAAGTTGGATGGAAATGGCAGAATTCTAAATTCTAAAAATGCGCATTAAAAAAAACTTTGAGTCTGATGCACTTTTTTTTAATCCGATAAGAAAACATGCACATTAACTACGATGGAAACACATTTACCAAATAAATTCCTCGATGCGCATCAAAAAAATCATGACTGCACAATGGGATGGCATAACTGGACTAACCAGTGGACCGGTCTTTTTGCACAGCATCTGAAATGCTGTTTTGGTTGTTCTGAAATGCATGAGCAAAGTCTGTCATCAAAGTGGTATAATTACCTTCCAGAACTGTCTTACGCAACTGCGTTCCCAAACAGCAGGCATCTGCCTCAGAAAGCAAGATAATGCTTTTATTGCGTTTCGTCTGCACGCTCTGACACAAGTAATATATTGTATACGAAAATGATTATATATAGTGGCTTCTCTTTACTTCTCTTATATATTATTATATTTAGCACCAGATTATCAGGAAGTGATGATTTTGTTCTTTTTGGCTCATTAGATGGAAACGCTGCTTTATTTGCAAATGTTTTATGCAATATTCCAGTTTTTACACACAAGTTAAATTCGCAGCTTTGGATGGTAACATAGCTAGTGTGTGTAGCTTATGTTATAGAGCAAAACACCGAAGTATCATCAAGTTATGTTTACCACAGGCTTTATTTTACTCATAAATTGAAAAACTCCACTATTAAACCACATAGGAAACATCAAACATTAGCAGTTATCGCTGTTTCCATAGTTAATGTGATGAACTGTTCCTGCAGTTATTCTGCTAAGACACCTGTGTGAAATTGAGGAGAACTGACTTCCTTCATCCACTAATAATCACCTTAAGATGTAAATGCATAAAAATGGTTTAGAACAAAAAAAATAAATATGCCCAAAGGCCTAGCATCAATTGTTTGCATGTGGTTTGATATTTTGTATGTATGAATTCAGTGTGGCTTAAGGGTCCAAATACATTTTGGGGCACCATATGTATTTGTAAATGCTGTGAGTTGGATTTTATGTCCAAGTAATTAGCAAATATGTCTTTTTTTTTTTCTTTTTTTTTTATAAAGAAACAGCATGGACTTGCTGAAGTTTCACAGATATCCAAAGCTCATGCTGAGCTAATTTCAGTGTTTACTGGCACTTTCACCTGACTTGCGCTAGGACTCAGCAGGCTGTTCTCATGCCTTGCTTACATGGGCTTTACTATATCACATGGAATTATCAGTAAATTAGTGAAGAATTCAGATATAATTTTACTTTTTTTTTTTTTTTTTTTTTTTTTTTTTTTTCCTCTTTCTCAGGCGGTTTCCAGATGGTAAAGATAAACTGAAAGCTCTGTACATTCGAGTTGTCTCTCCTTTTCCAGAAATGGAGAGGTTTTTGCAGGATACAATTAAAAGGTAAGACAAGGTGCCTTTCAAAACTAAAATAAAATAGGTACAGCAATGATTTAAAGGGGATAACAGAAATCTGGAATGGTTTTCTTTCCCCCTGAGTAGGTAAATCACAGACTTGTGCCTCTGGCATCTCTCCCAGAACTGTTTGGCTGCATCAGGAAACAGAATATGCAAACATATGATTTAGTCTTTTCTGATTTAAACAACTGTTTGGACAATTTCTGAATTGTGACGTTTTCCAAAAAGGCTTTAATCATTTGTTATGTTACTGATGTTAGAATCACCAGTCATGCTTGTTTACCCACATGTATAAAATGGGATCTGGTACCCATCAGTCTCAAGTTCAACTCACTTGTGAGACAGACATTAATTCGAGAAGTGCCATCTGTAAACCGTAACAGCTCTGTACTGCCACTGACAAGCCAGATGCAGTCTGTTAACCACGATGAGTTGACCATGGATCCATCCCATCCAGCCTCATTAATTTATCAGTGTCCATCAAAGCTCCATAGGTGCAATTATTTGGCACATGTCTTCCTCTCTCTTCTGTAGGTATGACCTGGAGCTGTTCTCAGTGGAGGGTAGTATTCGGCAGGCTCTGAATGAGGTCCAGGAAAGGAGGCCGGATTTACGGGCAGTCCTGATGGGAACAAGACGGACCGACCCTTATTCACACACACTGACACCCCTATGTCCCACCGACCCGGGCTGGCCTGATTACATGAGGGTCAACCCACTACTGGTGAGGGGGGAAAAATATATATATACATTTACAGTATCTCACAAAAGTGAGTACACCCCTCACATTTCAGCAACCATTTTATTATGTGTTCTCAAGGGACAATACTATAGAAATGAAAATTGGATATACTTTAGAGTAGACAATGTGCAGCTTGTATAGCAGTACAGATTTACTGTCCTCTGAAAATAACTCAACATACAGCCATTATTGTCTAAATAACTGAGAACAAAAGTGAGTACACCCTAAGTGAACATGTCAAAACTGTGTCCAAAGTGTCAATATTTTGTGTGAGCACCATTGTTATCTAGCACTGCCTTAATCCTCCTGGGCATAGAATTCACCAGAGCTGCACAGGTTTTTGCTGGGATCCTCTTCCACTTCTCCATAATGACATCACGGAGCTGCTGGATGTTAGACACGTGGTGCTTCTCCACCTTCCACTTGAGGATGCCCCACAGATGCTCAATAGGGTTCAGGTCTGGAGACATACTTGGCCACTCCATCACCTTCAGCTTCCTCTGCAGGGAGGGCATCATGTTCTGCTTCAGAACGTCACAGTACATGTTGGAATCCATGTTTCCCTCAATGAAGCACAGCTCCCCAGTACCAGCAGCACTCATGCAGCCCCAGACCATGAAGCTACCACCACCATGCTTGACTGTAGGCAAGACACAATTTTCTTGGTACTCCTAACCAGGGCGTCGCCACGCATTTGAGCCAAACAAGTTTATCTTAGTCTCATCAGACCACAGGACATGGTTCCAGTAATTCATGCTCTTGGACAGGTTGTCTTCAGCAAACCATTTGCGGGCTTTCTTGTGAGCCAGCTTCAGAAGAGGCTTCCTTCTGGGACGATGGTCATGCAGACCGACTTGTTGCAGTGTGCGGCGTTTGGTCTGAGCACTGACAAGCTTCTGCTTCTGCAACCTCTAAAGCAATGCTGGCAGCACTCATGCATCTGTTTTTTGAAGCCAGCTTCTGCACCTGATGCACAGCACAAGGTCTCAACTCAAGGTCTTTGATTCAACTTCTTTGGCCTGTTCTGAGTGGAACCCGTCTTGGAAAACCTCTCTCTATGACCCTGGCCACTGTGCTGTAACTCAGTTTCATGGTGTTACCGATCATGTATGGTCCTGTCAAGCAAACAAAAACATGAACATGACGAATAGGACATGTGGCTTTGCATGGTTAAACGACATACAACTGTTATCACTTAGGGTGTACTCACTTTTGTTGCCAGCTATTTTGACAATAATGGCTGTATGTTAAGATATTTTCAGAAGACAGTAAATCTGTACTACTATACAAGCAGCACATTGACTACTCTAAAATATATCCAAGTTTCATTTCTATAGTATTGTCCCTGTATTATAGTATTGTTGCTGAAATGTACTCACTTTTGTGAGATACTGTACACTGGGGGTATAAAGATACACATGTAACGATTCGATACAAATCACAATACTGAACTCATGATACGATACTATCATGATATTTTAAGCCAAAATAATGGTGAGTTGTTGTTGTTGTTGTTGTTGTTATTATTATTAAAATAATAGACTCACACAGAATCTCCCGGTGCTCGCTATGTCCCGCCTCGCCCGCTATTAATGCACTATACATAAAAGAATAAACTATCTAAAATGCTTAGAATAATCATACTACTAAAACTGATATGGTGATTTAAATGATGTTTGCGCTTTCACTTTGACGAGGGCCGTTCCAGCAGTGCGTATGCGCTTCAGATTATCAATGCGGTTCTAGTCGCAAGAAAGCCATTCCCAAACTGTACTTAGTTCATCCAAAAAAATGTTTTCTGCATTTGCTCTCATGTTGTTTTCGCGCGTCACGTAAGCATTTGTACGTCCGTGTTTACTACAGTATGTGCGCCATTGTAAATCTGTTCATCATGTCTCTTCAGAAGACTTGGATTTGGATTAGACCACTCAATTAATTATTTTTATGATGCCTTTATGACTTTTTTTTTTTTTTTTCTGGATCTTTTAAGTGTTAGAGGAATGGACTTTAAACGGAGGGACAGATATCTCTCAGGTTTCATAATATCTTCTATCTGTGTTTGGAAGTTGAACGAAAATCTTAGGTTTGAAACGACATGAGGGTGAGTACATGATAACAGAATTTAAACTTTTGGCCGAATTATACCTTATAAATACAGTAAGATGAGTCTTGGATAAAACTAACTATATCGCAAATCATATTGTTTACATCAATGATACATATCACATTTTTATATCGCAATATCTCAATATAATGTATTGTTACACCCCTAATATACACACACTACTGTTCAAAAGTTTGGGGTCGACAAGTTTTTATTTTTATTTTTTAAATGTTTTTGAATGCTCACCAAGGCTGCATTTATTTGATCAAAATATAGTAAAAACAGTAATATTTAAAATATGTACAAATTTTCATAAATATTACAATTTAAAATAACTGTTTAATTGTATTATAACTATTTTAATATAATTTGAAATTTAATTTATTCCTGTGATGGCAAAGCTTAATTTTTTGCAGTCATTACTAGACTTCAGTGTTGCATGTATATGATACTGACTCCAAAAACAGACAAAAAGAAAAGAAAACTGAAAGGTTTCACCCATGTTCCCACCTTTCCTGTAGTCTCTAAACTGACTCCACAGTCAGTAAATCACTGTCATGTCTCCCACTCACTCTCATGTAAGCTGGCAGCAGAAACAGCCAAGAGATGGTGAATGATGATGAATGAGGCTCTCAAAGATCATTACGCAGCAACTCCATCATCCTAATCAGTGGTGCTTATGTAAAAGACACGGCAGTACAGCATGTTCTTAGAATTACAAATGACCCCTGATCGGCGTTACTTAGGTTACATTTAGATATTTGCTTCATATCCATTATCTCTTTCTCTGTAGGAATGGACTTATCATGACATCTGGGAGTTCCTGAGAACCCTGTATGTGCCCTACTGTATTCTGTATGACAAAGGGTGAGATGCTTCTATTCACAGTATTCACTGTTCAAATGAGATTATCTTCCTGGTTTGCTTATGCCCTTATCTCTCTTCCTCATAGATACACTTCTTTAGGCAGTATGGATAACACATGCAGGAATCCATCTCTTAAAATGGTGGACGAGAGAGGTGTGACCCGCTACAAACCAGCCTACAAGCTGGAAAATGAGGAGGAGGAACGCAACTCAAGGGCATGACAGGCTTCTCTAAACAAACACATCTTTATTTTTTTTTAAGAAGACACAATGGATGACAGATGTGCAACTGATAACATTTTGAAGAAGGAACAGAATCTGAAATCCTATCAGATATAGACCTCTTGAAAAACCTGTAGTTTGTGTACTGTGTCTGTCCATTTATGTAGGCAAAGGAAAGCGAGAATATGTCACTATGCTGTATTTAAGATTTTTATTAAAACAGTATCAAAGTGTCTTTTTTTTCCTCTCAAATCATTTCTGGTATTATCCATAATGTGTTTTGCATCTTTTGGTTAAAAAAAATTTGCTTGGCACTTCACTAGCAGCAACTTCCGAGTTTTTAGGTTAGAAACAAACTTAGTTAAAATAATTTCGAATCGTTTTAAATGACTTATGAATTATATAGTGTTTCTGTTCATAGAAACAAACATGTAAAAACTCGATTAGACTTACTTGTTGACGTCTGGAGAGCAGTCTAGAGCGAGTGGTTGAAAAGAGATCATCTTCTTTCACTCACACTCAGCGTCACAGTTAATGAAATGCAATGGCGGTTTCCGGCCTCAAGGGTGCGATGTAGTCACGTTGTACATTTAAAATGGTGATTACAATAAATTACTCTATATCCAAGCCAGATTTAATCCAAGACTATCGATCTCCTCACCCATCTGGAAATCAGTCAGCGGTCTGGCAACGAGAATCGATGCGGTGTAATCTAATAAAGCGACTCGTTTACGGACGCGCGGACTGTTACACCTCTGATTACCAGCAGCAGCACCATCATCATCTACAGTATATCAGTCAATTAGGCCTACCGCCTACCTTTATTTTATTTTTTTGGGCTGTTCACTTAGTTACATCTTAATTGTCTTTCAAACATGTAATTGAAAAAGACTAGTAGAATTTTTAGAGATTTTCTCATGGTTATAAATATAAATAAAACAGTTCAAATACAATTGAAATAATCTACATTCAAGCCTGAAAAAGTCATCTAGTATTTCTGTGTAGCCTACACATACACACAAAACCACCAAGGTCGACTCACCAGTTTTATTACTACCATTATCAGTTAAACATTACAATTTTATGTCATAATTACAATTTAAAAGAAATTGCAATATCTTTATTGCAACTGTAATAGATTTTTATTACGAAAAGAGCAATGTTCTACAGAGCAGTCTTACAATAGGCTACTTACAAATGCACACACATAGAGGTTCAAATGTTGAATGTGTTTTAGTTAATGAAGTCAATGTTAATGTTTGCCCTTATTCTGACATTCATAAATCCAACTCGTTCTCTCTATCAATCTCTCTGTGCCTTAATTTCTGAAATGATTGGAATAGCTATATCTATTATTTAGAAGCAGGTGGTCCAAACATTCAAACCAAGATCCAGATATACAAAGTGTCACACCTTTCCCTTTACCACTATCAGTTCAGAATGCTGATGATGACTCATGCAACTTTCCTTAAGGAGTGGCAACAGATACTCATATTAAAGGTTAAATGAGAATGATAATCACTGACACTTGTCATCAACATCGTACAACATCATACTTCAAAAAATTATCTTGAGTTTTTCACAGCCTCCAAACATCAAAAAGGTAAGTCTGATAATATTGTTTTATATTTTGTGTATTTATAGACTCATTAATAGAGATTGTATGAGTTAGTTTGTTAATTGAGTTAAATTTGAAACCGTAACTAAACTGTTTGTTCAGTTTATCTGTACCTTCTATGTTTCTGTTTAAATCCAATTATTATAAAAGATTAGTTTACATTTTGTTGTCTCAAATGGGAACAGCGCACTGGACATTATAGTGCTGAAATGAATATCATAACTTTTACTATTTGGTGAATTAAGTTTATTTTTTTTCTCTTCATTTAAAAATAGTTGACTGGTGAGAATGCCTGGAAAACCTTTCGAAT